>NC_091811.1:41936363-42239393 GCF_041296235.1 Equus asinus | reverse complement strand
GTGGCGTCCCACAGACCACAACTAGAGCCACCCACAACTAAAATATGCAACTATGTACTGGGGGATTTGGGGAGAAAAAGCAGGGAAAAAAAAAAGATTCACAACTGTTGTTAGCTCAGGTGCCAATCTTAAAAAAAAAATTCTCACAGAATGGCTATGTGGGTGACATGGCATGTAGTTAGCCTTCAGTAAATGCTAGCTGTCATTTTTCTGAATAATCTGAATTTGTTTAAAGTTCCAATATGTCTTATTTCATTTGATCATCATAATATTGTTGGTGATAATTGTCCTCGTTATCAGAGACAGAGAGAGAAAAAGATATCTTCAAACTTAAAAAGTCAATAAAAGTCATTTTTTTGTAGTACAATTCTCTTTGGAGGATAATGCCAGGACATTCCTTCCATTCCAGTCAATCTTCACCCAACTCTTGACCCTGAATCTAAAACTTGTCTGAAATTATAGATCAAAGGCTTATATCCCACTCAAAAGAAATAAAAAGTCTTAGAATAAAATAAAGAGCTACCTACCTATTGAAGCTCATTTTAAAGGCTAAAATGAACTTCTCGATACTGCTCTTCTAAAGGTGAGTGGAATATCAGTAAGTCCAGTTATCAACAAGCCCCATAAGGATTTCTTCCCTTAAAATACTTAAAGCAAGTGCAGTGATGCTGTAAAATGTTTGCCTTCGTTTTATGAAATCGGTGACATTTTATTGGAAATGTTGCCTCAGGGAGCACATCCTGCCAGAACATGCAACACTATAAGGTTCTTTTTTTGCCTAATCCAATTTCTTATTTGAAAACTGAATATACGTATCTAAGATTTTTTATAATGCTTCTTGTGGCACACAACTGTTTTGCATCCACCAAATCAGTGGAGAGCAAAACTCTGCAGTGCTGAATGAGGATAAATCTAATAAAAATAAAGCCATTCTGCCTTCTATAAATATATTCACATAGAGTATTATTGTATCTTAACTAAACTCATCTAAACTAAGATTTAGAAAACAAACTTTTACAAATATTAAGACTCACAAACATTGTTTTGGTTATGCTTGATTCTAGTTTTTGTACATATAAAATGCATACTTGAAAAGTCTAAAGATAGCCAGTTATATGCTTTAAGATTGTGATTTGAGGGGCTGGCCCTGTGGCCAAGTCGTTAAGTTCACACACTCTGCTGCAGCGGCCCAGGGTTTCACTGGTTCGGATCCTGGGCACGGACGTGGCATTGCTCGTCAAGCCATGCTGAGGCGGCATCCCACATGCCACAAGTAGAAGGACCTGCAACTAAGATATATAAAAAACAGATTGTGATTTAATTGCCACCTTTTGTTATTTGTCAAATGATTTTTTTGGAGCTATTCATTTCAAAGTCAAAGGAAACCGCATGTATCCTTCATCATCGGAACTGATGTTCATCTCGCCAAAATATTGACAATCTATTTTGCATCAAGCATTTTGTTAGTTATGTTTCATGATCAGAGTGTGTGCTTTTAACTATATTGTCACTAAAATAGTTTCTCTCTGGTGGGCAATTGAAAGGTTGGGGGCTGGGGGAAGGAGAAACAGCGTGAAACAAACAAGGATGGCTTACCAAAGGCAAGTTGTGGTAGGATGGGCGGGTTTATCACCGACATTGCTTAGAATTGCTGGTGTGTGGTGATATTAAAACCTAGACTGTATATTAGTAGATTACGTTATTGTTTTGAAGTTATCTACAGACAGTGGGCCTCCTACTGCCTACACCGATTGGAGATTCATTGTCTTATCCTTGACACACCACTAACAAACACTATGGGAAGAATTAATGAAAAAAAAAAACACATATTAATGTAAAGAGAAAACTGGCCTTTCTGACCTAACAGAGGAAAAGATTAATATGAATGAGAAGATGACGTGGGTTGCTCAAGAGATTTGTCCTCCAGCATGCAGAATATTTGTTATGTGCGGGTGCTTCAGGGTTTTATTTCTAGTAACTAGAGGACTTCAAAGTAGCTATCGTCTCTTTATCACAGGAGACAATTGAGACTCAAAGACTTGGTAATTTTGCAAAGGAGTCAACTAACTAGCTAGTTGTGATTCTGGGATGCAAACTCCAATCTTTCTGGGACTGGTTCGGTGGCACAGTGGTTAAGTTCACGTGTTCCGCTTTGGCGGCCCGGGGTTCCCCGGTTCGGATCCCAGGTGTGGACATGGCACCACTTGGCAAGCCATGCTGCGGCAGGCGTCCTACATATAAAATAGAGGAAGATGTGCACGGATGTTAGCTCAGGGCCAGGCTTCCTCAGCAAAAAGAGGAGGATTGGTGGCAGATGTTAGCTCAGGGCTAATCTCCCTCAAAAAACAAAAATTAAAATTAAAAAAGAGAAAAAAGTTCATAATCTTTCTATGAGACATCATTGCCTCTTCAGCACCTACCTCATTTTAAATGAGATTCTATTGGATAGTGCTTCTATTTTTGTTTTGGGGGTTATTTTTTATTTTATTTGTTTTGATTATGGCACTTATGAGATATTTTCTAAACTAATCGTTTCCAAAAAGGTTGGCCATCTTTCATACCTTTCATAATAAGGAGTTATTGAACTGCAGCAAGATCAGCCTACCTCCTTGTGAAGTTGTGCTTTGGAACAACCTTGTATTAAAAAAAATAGTGACATCAGTCTTCAGAGTCTGGAGAAGGCGCAAAGGTCTGTTAATTGATGGATACTGGATTTAATGAGGACCAAGAATGTTCTCATCAACAGCTGAAGAATCACATCACTTACCTTCAGTTTCTTATTCTTCTTACTTTTGACATTTCATGGATCCCCTAGAAATCTAGAATGTTGGCAAGGATAGAGAGGAAAATAAGGCAGGGGCCAAAGCTTACAATTACTTCATTAGAGGGATTTTTCTTTTTTTGAGGAAGTATCCAGAAAACACCTTCTAACAAGGTTAGATATTCTATTCATGGTACAGTTTTGGGTAGGGCAGGTTGGGACCTTAGTAGCTGGTGTTAAGGAAAGGAAATATGACATGGGAGGGTCAGATTCTGAGAAATAACCTGAAACTCTGGTAGATCCAGAAATATGATAAGCACTGCACTCCTAGTTTTCAAAAAAGTATGCTAAACTTGGGTCTCCAAAAACTAGCATCAATAATGGTGATAATAATCATGACAATTATTTATTGAGTGCCTACTAAGGACAGATGCTTTTCTAGTCCTCACAGCAACAATCCAAGGAAAGCTTATCATCTTTAACTTATTACAAATGAGGTATAGAGAGGTTAAATAGCTTTTCCAAGATCACATTGCAAGTAGGTGAAAGTACTTATATTTGAATTTGTATTTGTGCATCTCAAAGCCTGCCTTCATTCTAGCAGATCTCACTTGTTGAGGGCAGTTCATCCTGTGAGTAGTTTATGGATGTGGAAAGCAGGAATTTTGAAGATGCAGCAAAATTTTGAATCAGACAGCCATCTGTGTTGTCATTCAGATAGTTGAACTACTTTTAAGAAAGGAGGAAAAGATAAGGTGGAAAAAGATTGAAGATTTAGCCAGTGGTGAGCTCAGGTCAAGAAGGATTAGGTTGATAATAGTGCTTGAGGCAAGTGAACCACAGGTTCAGGGAAGGTTCCAGAACCCATGTGTGGCCTAGAGTACATGTCAGTAAATCAAGGCAGAAGCGTAGCCTTGGTGCCAGCAAGGCAAGAATGAGAGGGATAGTAGAGTTGGATGGGCATCTTAACTACATTTTTGGGTTCTACATTCCAACAGCTAGTGGATCTGAATCTGCATTTCTCAAGATTAATTTAAAGGAAGGGTGGAGAAAAGTTCATCTTTCATGTTGCTAATATTCAATTTGTACAACTGAACAGAATTTGAAATTGGAAAGAAAGTAAAACAATCCTTCTGCAAACTCCCATCACAGTTATTAGTTCTCAATAATTAATTCATAATGATAGCTATAGAAAAGTTATCTAAGATGGTATTACTCTTTGTGTGTGTGTCTGTGTGCGTATGTATGTGTGTGTGTAGTTCTCTTTGACATGCACATATATACTTGTTTTCTGTGGATCTTTGCTGTGCTAGTTAAATCTTCCATCTTGGCATCTGATTTATCTGACATTCACATCTTTTAAAAAGGTGGCAGAATTGGGGCTGGCCCCGTGGCCGAGTGGTTAAGTTCGCGCGCTCCGCTGCAGGCGGCCCAGTGTTTCGTTGGTTCCAATCCTGGGTGTGGACATGGCACTGCTCATCAAACCACGCTGAGGCAGCGTCCCACATGCCACAACTAGAAGGACCCACAACGAAGAATATACAACTATGTACTGGGGGGCTTTGGGGAGAAAAAGGAAAAAAATAAAATCTTTAAAAAAGAAAAAATTTTAAAAAAGTGGCAGAATAAAACAGGGACATTTTCCAAGTATATATTTTAGCAGTACTAGGATGTATGCATTGGGAAGTCTCTCGTGATGTCACTACTAACTCATGAAATTTGGCAGGCATGCCTTTTTTTCTATTCTAGAATATAGAACTCCTTTCTGAGTTTCTTGAAATCCTGCTCTTTCTTGTCTGCTTCTAAAACATAAAATGACAGCCAAAGTAATGCTTGCTAAGCAAAATGTTTTGAGGATTTATATGTGATAGTTTTATGAATATTCTGTCAGAAGACATCTTGTGTCAATTCAGATGTTTTGCTTTGACACGATTGATTTTTTTTTCTGTAACATTAGACTTCAAGCAATATTAAACACAAAGTAAATAAATAAAAAACACAAAACAGGAACAGGGTTACTGATGAAGATGTTTTATTTGATTTCCTTTTAGGACATAAATCACTTATCAAAGTCTTCAATAAATCTGTCTTATAGCCTAAGGTTATAGTATTGCTAACAACTTTCTTTAAAACTTTTACTAGTTAATATTTTCAAAATTCATAGAATGTGACACTGTAGGGTAAGTATACATTATAATATGAATAGAACTCTTAGGAATCATGGGAATGAACAGCTGGTATCCACAGTAAATGCACAATTGAGTTATAGGCTGTGCTATTATGAATTCAATGATAAACTGCTGTGCTGTTTTGTCGTTGTTTTTAATAGTAGAAAGCTGGAATTGTAAGTTCTAAGAGTTCAAGGATAGTGTTTAGTCTGCTCCCATTTTCTGTTTGTCACTTAACATAGTGCTTGGCAATCAGAAGATGCTCAATAAATGATTGTTGAATTGCAGTTTTTTAAATGGAAAAATCCAAATGGTGTGATAATAGGCTAAAGGACCATCACAAGCATGAAATGTTTTCCATAATGAGCCATCATATTTCCCTTCTGGTTTGAATACTGCTGATTCAAAACAGTAAAGGAGTGAGATTCTTTCTGACACGCAGAATAAGGCAAAGAATTCATCAAACCTCAAAATCAATCAACCACTAGATATGCATCAAGGATTCTGTTTTACTTGAGATTCTCTGTTGCACCATGATTACCAATTGGTCTTAGTTATCATTTAGTGCTAATTGCACCAATCTTTCATACTTAGTCTTGGAGGGTCCTAGGCTTCAAAGCTTCAAAGATACTCTTGGTGCTGCCTTCCTTCCCCCCTCCCACCACTCCCTCTCTCCCCTTCCCTCCTTACTTTTCTTCTTTCCTTCCTTCCATCCTTCCTTCCTTCTTTCCTTCCCTCCTTCCTTCCCTCCTTTCCTTTTTCCTCACTTCCTTCCCTCTTTCTTTTCTCTTCTTTTCTTTACACTTCACTTTTTTGTAGCTAATCTACTTGGTTTTGTAGTTTAGTTTGTTTAGCTAACTAGAGATTTCAGTAAGGTAGTTTAACAACAAATATCTTCTTTCTCTTTTTTCATTCTTGTGTGCAGTATAGTTCTTTGGTTAGTAACCATACCTTTGCTTTGTAGCTTTGCTAGGCACAATTTTAGCTTTGAAATGACCTCTGTGTCTCTAATTATTGAACTAATTCTAATTATCCAATTAATGCTTCTAAGAAGTTGGTGGTTATGCTATATATCCTGGGCTAGCCTGGAGAGCGTATTAGAAACAATTATAAATGAATGCATTCACTCGCTCAATAAATACAGTGATGTTCCAATATGTGGAAAGTATTGTGCAGACATTGTTATAAGAGAGAGTTGATCAAGGCATGGTGTCTATCCCTACAACCTAAGGGAGATTGATCTAAAGACTCAACTCCCAAACTGACCTTTATGATGTGCTAAAACATATGTTCCTGAAGCTCAAAGTTATTTATTCATTCCTAGGGAGGTTTCATTTGAATAAAATAACGTAGAAAGGCATTTATACCCATAACTTTGTCATTATGTATTTAATAACATACTTGATAGAAGGACAAATTTGCTCAAGCATGAGAATTTGTGCTGGCATCTTTATCATTAAGGATCTCTGTGTAGTATCATTTTTAGGTTTGTAACATAGTAATCGCTATCCTTTATACAGCCAGGCAGTTTACAAATAGTTACTTGTAGAAATAGAGCAGTATAGAGATTATGAATATGACTTGAGGTTAGATGTGAATTCAAATTCTAATACTGGTATTTATTACTCATGTGGAAAGTTATTCAATTTTGTGAGCATAGATTTCTTTGTCTGTAAAAGGAGAATAAGAGTATCGTCTTTTAAAAATTATGTGGTTAATTGATGTAAGCTATGTAAAAACACATTATATGTAATGTAACGTGTATGTATATAATGAGTTATATGTATATAATATTTCATGTAGTTTTTCTATCAGCCCTTGCTTTATTATTGTGTTCCAGGCACCTGCCCCCTGAGAGTTTTGAAACTTGGCTAATGTCAGCAACTGGGTTGCTGGGATTTAAACCTAGTTCTTTCAGACACAAAAGCTATTCCCTTTCTAATACACCAGCCACACTACCCTGTATTACTGTTCTCTCCTTAGCAGCAGAATGACAAAGCAATATGCTGATGGTGTCTGTTCTTTTCAGTTCCTCAAAGGAATCTATTATCTCAAAATGTTCTCCCAAATGTCTCACTATATTCTTCTTCTAAAAGTTTTTAACTCATTTTGGCTCATACTGGTTGGTGTTATACTCCAAATTAGCCTATATTCTTAACCTATAAACCTAATTTCTACTCTGAGGAATAAAATTACTGTATAGCTATAAAGAGATTCTATATTAGTTTTTGTTAAATGTAAAGCACAAAAGGTTGTTCATTTCTTAGGAAAAAAAAATGTATGAATTTGTTTCAATACCCAAATAGTTCTAAGGGTCTTTTAAGCTGAATTTTTAGACAAAGAAGGAAATAGTACTATACTTTATACTAAGAGAACTCCAAGGGACTCTATGCTGTAGTGCCCATCATCATCATCTTCATCATCATCATCACCATTTTAACAACAATTCCAGACTCTGAACTATGAAATCAATTGTGCAGTATGCCAAAAGTAATTCGTTACTAAAGATAGTCTAAGTACTCATTTTTTCAAATGATTTACCATTTAAATTAAAAATTATCTTTTAAACTAGATGTGATTGCAGTTTATCCCAGTAATCAGATCATTGTCACTTATTTGTGTTTTTATGACCTCTTTGGTGAAAAAGAGGTGGAATTACATATAGAAAGAGGCACAGGTCTATGCAAAGGAGTGAATTTTTATTTGAATACCACCTCTTTGGTTTCTATCAGAAAAAAAATAATAACCCAACAAAACAACTTTTAGTAACTACCATATGCTGAAAATTTCAAGTGTATGTATATAACCAATTTCATCTATATAAATATTTATCTATCTCTATAAACACACACATACACACAGGAAGGCTGTGAGCACTGAGGGATAGATGGGTATCTAAAATATTATGCCTTTCTGAAGAAAACAGAAGAAAATCCTGTGTTTTCAGGAGTGTTGGAAAGAATTACATAGTTTAAGGAATGATATTATTAGAGATGATTTTAGCTATGTCACACTTTTAAGGGCATAATAATTTCACATTGACTACAGAATAGTTTTGAAATCAATAATAAATGCTGACATTAGAGACTGGCAAATAATTATTTGCAATTTGACTTCTTCATTATGAGCCCCTCACTTAGTTATTATGCTCCCGTATAGGAAGCATTTTTATTCCCGACACTTTATTTTTCATTTTACAGTCGTGTGATTGTAAAGGTATTTTGCCAAGTTCTTACCCTGTAAAACTGCCTATCTGATGCTACCAAGTGTGAACTGTACCATAGTTGCTATTAATAACATTTAAGAAAATTAGTGATATTAAAAAATATAACAGATGGAAAGCAAACTCCTTTCTATGAGGTTATTTAATTATTAATGATTCTTATTTACTTATATTCTAGAACGCAAATCAATTTCACGGTGGCTATTGATTTTACAGCATCGAATGGTGAGTATTATGACTATCCCCCAATAAAAATTATCAGCAATTAAGTGAAAAATAAGTATATATTTTCGTGAGGTTAGATCTTTTATTCCTACAATTTCATGTAAAATTCAGATAATTTTTGTTTTCTCTTTAATACTATGAAATAGTTTAGGTATAAGAAAGACTACAAGAAATACAGCATAAGTGCATAATAGTCCCCTTCAAATTTATTAAGTATTAAAATATTCTCATTTTTGCTTCACATATCTTTTAAAATTTTAGATCTAGTTAAGCTCATTGTGTACCCCTACTCCATTTCTTTTACCCCCCTTCTCCATGCGTAGCTATAATTCTGAAATGTGTCTAATTATAATCCTCATTTTTATAGTACTTTTGTGTATATTAAACTATGTAAGTGAAATTCAAGTACATGTGTCTTATGTAACTTGCTTCATTTTTACTTGATTATTTATTTTTAAGAATTACTCATGTTAACACATTTATATTTAAATTAATTCAGGGGGACTGTCATACAGTACCCTATGTGTGGATATTCATAATTTGTGTATCAAAAGTTTTAAGGAAGAAAAGACTGGGCTTTTAATTTTATTTTAAAGTAACATTGTTTCAAATGGAGCAATCTAAAATATAGAAGAGGACAGAACACTTCCAAGTTCATTCTATGAGGTCAGTATTACCTTGATACCTAAACCAGACAAAGACAGCATAAGAAAAGAAAAATTAAAGGTCAATATCTTTTATGTACTGCATATAAAAACTCTCAACAAAATATTAACAAACTGAATCCAGCAACATATGAAGAGAATTATATGCCCTGACCATGTAGAATTTATGCCAGGAATGCATGGTTGGCTGAGTAGTCAAAAATAAAGTAACATTATGCACCATATCAATAGAAGAAAATGTGAAAACCACATGATCATCTCAATTGATGCAGAAAAAGCCTTCAAGAAAGTCCAAAACACTTTCATTATAAAAACACTTAATAAACTAGGAATAGAAGTTGACTTACTAACCTTGTGAAGGGAAAATATGAAACACCCATGCTAATATCATACTGAAGGGTGAAAAGTTGGATGTTTTCCCCCAAAGATGACGAATAGGACCAGAATGTCTGCTCTTGCCACTTCTCTTCAACATTGTACAGGAAGTCGTGGCCAGAGCAATTAAAGAAAAGAAAAGATATCCAGATTGAAAAGGAAGGAGTAAAACTATTTCATTTGCAGATGACATAATCTTATATATGGGAAAATATAAGGAATCCACTAAAAATCTAGGTGAACTAGTAAATGAGTTCAGCAAGACTGAAGGATAGAAGATCAAGATATAAAAATCAGTTATTTTTCTATACCCTTCCAATGAACAATCTGAAAATGAAACTAAGAAAACAGTTCCATTTACAATAGTATCAAAAGGAATGCAATACTTAGGAATAAAGTTAACCAACTAGTGCAAGACATAGTCTAAAAACTATATTTTGAAAAAGTTGAAAGAAACTGAAGATCTAAATAAGTGGAAATATGTGCCATGTTCATGGATTGAAAATTCAACATTGTTAAGATGGCAGTATTTCCCAAAGTGATAGACAAATTCAATGCAATCTCTATCAAAATCTGAAAGGCCTTTTTTTAAGAAAAGAATAACTAACCCAAAAATTCATATGGAATTTCAAAGGACCCAGAAGAGCCAAAGCAGACTTGAAAAAAAAAGAACAAAGTAAGAAGAGTCACACCTCCCATTTTTGAAACTTATTACAAAGCAGCAGTAAAGAAGACGTGTGATGCTGGCCTAAAGACAGATATTTGGATCAATAAAGTAGGATTGAGATTCCAGAAATAAACCTATGTGTCTAAGCTTAACTAATTTTGAGAAGGGTGGCAAGACAATTCAATGGGGACAGAATAGTCTTTTCAACAAATGGTGCTGGGACAACTAGAGAGCCATATGCAAAAGAATAAAGTTGGACCCTTACCTCACATCATATACAAAGTTAATGTGAAATAGATCAAAGACCTAAAAGTAAGGGCTAAAATAATACAACTGTTTGAAGAAAACAAGGATACGTCTTCATAACCTTGGGTTTGGCAATTAATTCTTAGATATGACACCAAAAACATGAGCAACAAAAGAAGGAAATAGATAAATTGAACTCCATCAAAATTAAACCTTTTATGCTTCACAGGGCACTATTAACAAAGTGAGAGGACAAACCTCAGAATGGGAAAAAATATTAGCAAATCATATATCTCATAGGGGACTTATATCTAGAATGTATAAAGAACTCTGTTAACTCAATAAGAAAACAAATAACCAGGTAAAAAACGGAATAGACGCTTTTTCAAAGAAGAAATACAAATAACCAATAAGCACATGAAAAGGTACTTGGCATACTTAGGCATCAGGAAATGAAGATCAAGACCATCATGAGATACTATTTCACACCCACTAGGATGGCTATAATCCAAAAGTCCGATAACAGCAAGTGTGCGTGAGGATGTGGAGAAATTATAACCTTCATACACTGCTGGTGAGAATGTAAAATGGTGTAGCCACTTTAGAAAACACTTTGGCAACTCCTCAAGTTGTTAAACATAGAGTTACCATATGAACAGCAAGTCCACTCCTAGATAGACACGCAAGAGAGGCGAAAACATAGGTCCATACAAAAACGTATACACAAAATGTTTATTGCAGCACAATAGCTAAATTGTAGAAGCAACCCAAACGTCCATCAACTGATAAATGGATGAACAAAATATGGTATATTCATACAGTGGTGGAATGCTATTCAGCAATAAACAAGAATAAACTATGAAGTGCTGACACATGCTATAACATAGATGAACCTTGAAATCGTTATGCTAAGTGAAAGAAGCTAGTCACTAAAGACCACATATTATGTGATTCTATTCATGTGAAATGTCCAGAATAGGCAAATTAATAGAGACGGAAAGTAGATTAGTCATCATTTAGGGCTGGGGCAGATGGAGTGATAAGGGAGTGATATTAATAAGTATGGGGTTTCTTTTTGAGGTGATGAAAATGTTCTAAAGTTGGCTGTAGTGATTGTTATACGTATCTGTGAATATACCAAAAGTCATTGAACTGTACATTTTAAATGGGTGAATTGTAAGTTATGTGAATTATATCTCAATAAAGCTTTTTAAAAAAGAATCTATTCATGTGATTTTTTACAAAGGCATAGTGTACCTCTAAAACAAAATCAGATATAGTTTGATAATATTCAGGATTTAAAATATTACAAAATCCTTAAGTAAAGAATTATGGTTATGAGTAAGGACTATAGAATCTGGCTGCCTAGATCATATTCTAGTTTACCAATTATTGCTGTGTGATTTGAGCAACTTATTTAATCTGAAAAATGGGTATAATAAAAGTACCCATGTCATAAGCTTGTTGAAAACAGATTAAGTGAGATATGAAGTAAGGTGTTCAATACATGCTAGATTTCCTGCTATTATAATAATAATTATTATTCACTGGGCCGCAACCTTATCAACCTACTACAAGGTCATTCTTCATATGTGTTGTTGCAGAGACAGAGGTGGTACACACATGGTCCCAGATTCAAGGAATTGACTATGAATTTGGCAGTTTTTTAGTTGCCAGATTTTGTGATGCAGAACTCAAGAGCCTTGATAGTAGGAGAGGAAGGACACTAAGGGCTGGCACAAACAAGGAGGGTTGTCTAGTGCGTGTGAGACATAAACTGGAGGAGAAGAAAGTGAATTTCGGGACAGGGTGGCAACTTGACAGGTAGAGTTGGGAAGGAAGATGCCATTAGTGGTACAGTGAAGAGACTGGTCTGGATGAAGATGCTGGAAAGAGCTAGGCGACATCTTCGAATGGGTAAGATGAGGCCCTGCTATGCATGATAGGCTAAGATGTTTAGACATGCTGGGGTATTAGTGGCATTTTTACTTTAACATTAAGTTATGGTTTTCTTAGTGAAATAGAGTTAGTTGCCATATTGTAATCCATTAGGTAACAACTCTTCTTATATTTGAGAGTTGTGTTAAATAACCACTTAGTCAAGTGATGGTTTTGCTTATCTGTGGCTCCAATGGACTTTTGACCAAGTGGCAAAATCCCTGCTTTAGAAGGAAATGTCAAAGAAAAATTGCACCAGAGAAATTAAATAGGCGAGGAAGACAGTATTCAGTACCATTGCAATAGAGATCGAAGCTATAGCAATTCAAGAGAGATATTGCACTCAACTCCTCCAAAACAAAAGGGGAGAGGGTTTTGAAGTGCTGTGGTCAATTAGTGAAAAAGTCCTGGGGGACAGTAGAGGGGAGATTGGTCTGTGTGTTCACGCCATCTGTGTTCGCTAATTAGCATTTAATGAGGTTCAGTTCCTACCCTCCCACAGAGCCTGGGAGATAGGAGTGCTATTATTCTTGATGATGACATTTCAAAGGGAGGGCTCCCAGGTCCTAGACATTCCTGGGTTGTAGAAGATTTGAGATACATCTCAAAGGATTTACAATTGCAAATTTTCTAAAGTAAATGCTCGAAGAAAAGGGATGTCAGGGGCCTATAGTCAGGAGAAAACTTTCTACAGTTTAGTCAAGCTGAGGGGCACGTTAAGACCTTCTTGGTCAGAAGACACTTTTTTAGAAATTGTGTCATGTGGAACCAGCCCTTGGATGCTGGTAACCCTTTGGAAATATAAATGCATTTACACAATAAATTATTTTTAGACCAAAAATGTGCTGGGTTTAATTATATGTATTATAAACCAAGGGGAGATCTCTCCTTTATTTTGTTTCTCTTTCAATCTCAAGCGCTTATTATTATTGTTTTTCCTAATCAGAAAAGAACTATGCCCTGAGGCTTTCCTTCTCCAGGCAGTGTTTTAATGTAGAATTGAGCATTATGTGCTGTTGCAAGTCCCAATTAACTTTCCATTTTCACTTAAGAAATAAATGGACTTTCAGGCTGCCTTTGTGCTGGTGATTAGGGCAACTCAATGTGAATCTCAATGTGTCTGAGTGATAGCACATATATTACTTTCTCTCAAATTCATCTCTATTCTAATGCAGCATCCTACATAGTATAAGCATATTGAAAATTCAGAACCTTGTGGATGACCCAGACAATAATAACTGTAGCAGTTAAACCTTACATTTCTATGGTACTTTATTATTTTTAGTCATTTCCGCACGTATAATCTCATTGGTGCTCCCAGTAAACACTGTGGTAGGATTTATTGCAGGCAGTTTATAGATGTTGTCCTGCAAATGGCAAGACTCAACTTTGAGACCTCTGCTTCCTAGCTTAATGTCTAGTGAGAAACTAAATAATTTTTCAGATCTAGACATTTAAACAGCTTGAATTTGAAAATCACTGTGCTCTTCTTTTTTCAGTAAGTTGTGATATTTCTCAAATATCCAATTTATGTTTGTGATACAGTTTGAGGAAGGCCTCATACTTATTGAAGTCCATTAAATCGTTTGGGTCCTCTGATTATAGGCATATAGATTCAAGCTAAAGTCACATTTTTTGAAAAAATAAAGATGACAATAAAATAAGATTAACGAAGTCTTTTGTACTTCTTCTGGAACCGAAACTCAAGAATAGCCTGTGGCATTGACAGTGAGGAATAATTTCTTTAAATATCTGCATATGCTTTGGTTTATCTTTGGGAAACTTTCTGTGAGTCTGATAGAATGTAACAAATATTTCTCTGTTAATATCCATCCAGAAAGAAACTGTTTGATACACTGTGAATGTAGGCAGAAAAGCATAATTTTAAATATTTCATTCTGAAGTAGATATTAAGAAAAATGTTGTCAAAAAGAGTACATCCTTAGCATGATCTCTCATGTGTGGAATGTTTTTTCTGTCATCAGGCAATCCTGCCCAGCCCACTTCTCTCCACTACATGAATCCTTACCAACTGAATGCCTATGGTATGGCGCTGAAAGCGGTGGGAGAAATCGTTCAAGATTATGACAGTGATAAAATGTTCCCAGCTTTAGGTTTTGGTGCAAAACTGCCTCCAGATGGAAGGATATCTCATGAGTTTGCTTTGGTAAGAATATATCACAAGGGTTTGATATTTTGAAAAAATAACATGTCGGATCTTTGAATATTGGTTGGCTGCTTATGCTTTAGTCAGTCATGTAGCAAGGTTTTTTGACTGTAGACTCAGCTCAATACTGGTAAATGATTGATTTAGGAGTGTGATATTAATGGGAAAAAAAGACAGCTAAATAGATTAGCAATAAATCTACTTAAAGTACCTCTGATTTATAAAAAGGAGATCTCTTATCATTATCTATTACTGCCTAACAAACCTCCCTAAAACCTCCAGGCGTAAACCAACACCATTCAATTATGTTCGTGATTTGTGGGTTAGAAATTTGAGCAGAATACAATGGGGGATGCTGCGTTTCTTCCGAATGTCTGGGGCCTCACCTGGGATGGCTTGATTGGCTACAGGTGGCTGGAATTGTTTGACTGGAGCCATTTATCTGGGCTTCATTCTGGCTGTCAGTTGAATACCTCAGTTCTTCTCGATGTCCTGTCTTCTGGGACACTAGCATGTCCTCTAATATGGCTTCTTTGCTCAGGTCTGATGCCCGAGCTGAGATAGCTGAAATAGCTGGGTTGCCTGGACATCTCCCCCTCATTCTACATACAACCTGTCCACGTGGTTTTCATGGGCTTCATCACAATATGGTGGTCTCATGGTAGTCAGATTGCTGGCATGGCAGCCAGCTTCCCCAGAGTGAGTATTCTAAAAGGCGGGGACAGAGGCTACCGAGTTCTTTATACCATAGCCTGGCAAATCCCAGAATGCTGCTTCTGCCACATTCTCTTCGTCAAGTGAGTCACTAAGGCCAGTCCAGTTTCAAGGTAGGGGAAGTAACCTTCACCTCTCAATGGGAGGCGTATCAAAGAATGTGTGGCTGTCCATAACCTACCATCTTCTAAAACGATATTTCAAATTTAAAGGACTAGTTACAGCTGGAATGAATTTTTTCAAATGTGAAGCAACACTTATGGCTATAATTAATTATGATTCAATATAATGGAATGGATGTGAATGAAATAAATATTTCTCTAGTTAATGTTTAATTTACGTAGGTCTACTTCCATAATGTATGGTTACAGATAAGCAGTGTGCTGCAGTCTACCTTCAAAATAAACTCCACACGGATAATGCTTGTAGCCCCAGGCAGCCTTAGTCTTGCTTATACCTTCTGATAAAAATAAGGGGAAAATCCATATAGGAATGATTAGCTATCATTTTGGAAAAAATTTAGCTTTTCCTAATAGAAATGCCTGCCTAGCCTACCCTCTATGTTGTAAAAGGTAAACTGTCCTATCACCAATACTTTTTAGGTCTTTGTTTGTTGTTTTTATTATTACGAAAGCAATGTGTGGTCATTATAGGGATTTGTTTTTTAAGTTCTGCAAGCAAGATAGACAAAAATATCAACTGTTTATTGAGTAATTACTGAGTATCGAGCTCAGTACTTTACACTTGTTTCCTTCTGTAATCTTCATAAAATCCCTGCGTGGTAGACATATCATGGCTATCACATTCACCAGTCTGGCAAGTGCCACTCATGTGACTACAGAAAGAAGTGTGCACTCAGGAGTTATATGCCTCAGCTCAGAGGCCCAGAGGTCAGCCAGGGTTCCATGGGACTTGAACCCAGATCAATCTTATTTTAAAATCCATTCTCCTAACCACCACCAAACCACATTTTATAAAAGTACCTGCAATGCTCCCTCTCCAAAATGTGCTTTATTAACACCATGATGTATATGCGTATACATATATACACACACACACGCACTTCCAGAAGCTTTTAAGTGATTAGATTTCATCTTCCTTAAATGTATTTTAAGAGCAGTATTTTTGCATTTTTATTTCTATACTTGCTTTTCTTTCTTTGTTTTTTTTTTTTCCTGCTTTATCTCCCCCCAATCCCCTGGTACATAGCTGTATATCTTAGTTGCAGGTCCTTCTAGTTGTGGCATGTGCGATGCTGCCTCTACGTGGCCTGACGAGCGGTGCCATGTCCACGCCCAGGATCCGAACCAGTGAAACCCTGGGCCACCACAGCGGAGCGCTAGAACTTAACCACTCGGCCATGGGGCCGGCCCCTATACTTGCTTTTCTATTTCATCACCCGTACAGTTTCAGGAAAGGTTGCTGAAGGGTTTAATTCTTTCTTCCATAAGAGAACCCACATGCCACACTCCAAATGTCATATAAAAATAAATATCTGTTGGGATTTTGTTGTGTCTTAGAGAATTAAAATCTCTCAGAAACTTACAAGACCATGAAAATCACTCATGTGATCCTCAGTCTTAAATACCTCAGGAACAAGGTCATGAGCTATTTTAAAGCCTAAGAAAAGGAATGATTATGTTAAACTAAAGGAGGTTTATTAATTTTCCTTCCATAAGTTTCTTCTTACCCTCATGTATGATTTTTTTTTCCTTTTTGTCTCCCTCTAATCCTCGCCTTCTCTGCTTTCCTTACTTCCACATTCATTCCTTTTAACCAAACCTATGCAAATATCTACTGGTAAGGAAGAATTTTTTTTTAATTATTTGCATCTTAAACAATTCTTTGAACTCAACTCAAGTAGTTTTAGGATAGAGATCTTACCCTTTTAAATTTATGAAAAGTAGTCTCCCATGTTGATGATGAAAACGATGATGATAGTGATGATAATGCCTCAAATTTAATATTACCTAAAGATTATATTATTTTAATTTTTTTCAAAGCACTTTTGTTTTCTTGGTTAAGTAAGACAGATAAGGGTTAACTAGGTCTTCAATGAGACAGTATTTGATTTGATTTCTGCTCAAGTGTTCTGTGTTAACCTCCTCCTAAATAAGTGTAATACACATTTCTATAGGTGCCGAAAATGGCAAATATGCAAACTTCAGTCCCATGTCAATCTGGCAATTAATGTACTACCTAATGTTAACAAACCCTCATATTTCTATGGTGAGAATTTATGATATATATTCACAACTATTAATTTATTTTTCACACCAAGTTCAAACAATCTTTTAGATAGCAAGGGAGGCCTTTTAAAAAATTAAATCCTGGTTGTTGAGTTTTGGGCTAGAGCAAATGTTGAAATTGAGCTTTGCTCAATCAAAACGGTATCAGGAAAACCCCAGCTTTTCATGTGAAGGATGTATAAGGACAGATAGAGTAGGAACAGAAAAGAAAATGGAAAAGGAAAGGGAAAAGGTCCTGGAATCACCACTTTAGCACTTCTGGTTGTGAAAAGAGTAAGTCACTGCTCTCCTCTCATTGTGATTCTTGATGCTCCTTTTGGTGGTGTTATCACTGAAAACACCATACATAGTGGAGGGCTTTAGAGGAGGTATTTCTAGTGGGCATGTGGCCAGTGACCCTTAAAAGAAGGTCTTCTGCATCCATCAGTAGAGAAATGCTGCATCTGTCCAAGTGGTTTCTCCCACTAAATATCTAAAAGCACTTGCATACTTTTCACTTATTTTGGCATTTATAGAAATCTGTACAATTTAATATGCACGTGCATGCCTTTTCTTCCAACTAGATGCTAGCAATTTGGTAACCAAGGGTCTTTAGCACTGTATGCATAAAACAGAAGCTCAATAGATGTTTATTTATTGAATAAAAGGGAGACGTCTCTCAGCTTTTCCCCACAGTAAGCAATCTCTGGGCAGTAACAGATACATTTCAAAGATTAAGGCAACAGCTCCTCACAGCTTCTCTTCAGCATTTTGTCGGCGTGTTAGCTCTGCTGAAAAGTGTTACAGGCTGTAGGCAGTGACAGGGACGATAGGCTTCTCTCCCAAAACTGAATCTAAATCCCTGGTACAATCCCCCAGGGAGCCAGATGGAGAGAAAAATGAGGAGAGCTGGACGTTTCCCACTTACATCTGCGTGGTGGGGTCATTGCTCATTCATTTTAAATTCTGTTCTTTAGACCTTCTATGTGTTCTAGAAATTAACAATCAGTATTTGATAAATGGGAAAGGTTGTTGATTAAGAGGAAAATATAGGGCATCCATTGCCCTCTTCATTAATAAACAAGAAAATGGAAGGCACTTATTTTCAAAAACATCTTGTGTTTTACTTGTGTACTAGATCCACACATAAGCCTATTTTAATTTGTTTTAACAAGCAAAAAGTAATTTCCTGCATAATTATTTTAAGAAATTAGTTTTTAGAAAGACTTAAAAATCTATTTATAACTAGTTACAACTTTGTCATTAAGAGGAAAATCTCATTTTAATAGTTGTAAATGATTGAAAAGAATCCTGATGTAATACAAAGCATGTATTTGAAAGAATGTATAATTTTATGTGATAAAGCATTCTTATCATCCAAGGCATATGAGGAAATCCTAGAACAATTTATTACGGAATTAGGACTAAGGCAGAAATCAGTGCTTTAAATATTCCACAATGATGAATAGAATATCTAATGAATATCTTTCCACTAAGATAAATGACGTGGTGAGAAAAATGGTGACCTTGTTGTAATCTCAATTCTAGAGGAATAGAGGAGATATACAGTCTTATAGAGATGGAAACTCCCAGTCCAAATGTTAAAATGATCAAAAACTAGCTCAGAACTACCCTGGTTTGTAATTGTTCCCTTAAGGCAGATATATAATACATTTCTATTTGCCCAAAATCAATAATGAGTTTTAATTTTAATTAGCTTCATACTTTATCAAGGGAAAAGAACATTGTAAAATTTTATTTAAAAGAAGGTAAATAGGTCAGTTCAGATTAACATCAAAACCAACCATAAACTGCTTTATGTTAAATGTTAAACTTTTACATTTTAATTTCAGTCAATTTATGTAACCAATTTTGCAATACAAAGAGTTCTTTTATTATTTTTATGTTTTAAAAAATTTATGTGAGGGTTAATTAATAAAAAGTTTGAAGAAAAGACAAAATTAAAAGGAAAAAGCGGGTATAAATCCCTCTCTCACAAATGAAAACATTGAAGTAGTTGATAACTTCTGGCTTAGTTTTCTAAAATTCCGGTCTTTCAAAATGCTTAGGATTTCATAACGTGGTGGCCTGGTGGTGGTGAAGACATGGGGCTTTGGAATTAGACTCCGTGGGTTCGAATTGTAGCTTTCTCACTGGTGGTGTGTGACTTTGGGCACAATATCTAAGCTCTCAGTGCCTCAGTTTCTTCATCTGTAAAGTGGAGATAATGATAGTACTTTATCTACTTTTTTAGGATTGTTCTAAAAATTACATAATGTGAATAAATATTTTAATATAATGCTTTGTGTATAGAATTTGACAAACTTAATTATAAATTGCCAGTCACTTGTGATTGTTCAGGTGAAAACATACATGCTAAAATGATTGTTAATTATGTTAACAATCCTTAGTGTTTTAAAATATATCTACACATTTTTGTATATCCCCCCTCTTCCAGAGGGGCAGCCTGATTCCCTTTCCCTTAAGTGTGGACTGTACTTAGTGACTGATTTCTAGCAAATAGATTAAAGTAGAAGTAATGGTATGCGACTTATGAGACTGGGTCATAAAAGGCATTGGGGCCTCCTCCTTGCTCTCTCTCTTGGATTGCTCCTTCAGTGCAAGTTAGCTGCCATGTTGTGAGAACACTCAAGCTGCTCTATGCAGAGTTCATGTTGGTCCCCTGGCAGCAGCCATTTAAGTGAGACTTGGAAGCAGATCCTCCAACTTTGGTCAAGCTTTCAGATGACTGCAGCCTAGGTTAGCATCTTGACTACAAGCTCTAGAGAGATCCTGAGCAAGAACCACCAGGCTAAGCTGCTCCTGGATTCCTGACACCCCAAAAATGGGTGAGATAATAAATGTTTTAAGCGGCTAACTTTGGGGATAATTTGCTACGTAGCAATAGATAACTAATACACTGCCCGTTTGTGTTATTTGTGGAATCTGAACTAGAAGGATTAAACCCAATAATAACAAAGGATTCAAGGTACAAAAATCTAGCCTAGGTCTTCAGCTTTAAAGTTACCCTTAAGGATGCCATCTCCAGGATAGGAATCCCCTTGGTAGCAAGCTCCGTTTCCCTTGAACAACGTGGACATGTTCCTTTGATTTTTTTTCCTTTTAGCTTGCTTTGGTATTTCTCACACCAAATTACATTCCCTCTGCCACTTCTCTAGTTGGGGTTATCAACTGGGGTGTGAAAATGTGCATGTGGCAGATATTTTACATTTTTGCTTCTATAAGGTAAAATTGTTTGAATTGATAGCATTTATTTTTATTTTTTTTCCTGATTTTAATACATATCACTGCAGAAAACATGGAAAATATAGAATAGTTTAAAGAATGAAATAAAAGTCACCAATTATATAACCACCGAGAGGTAACCACTGTTAATATTTTGTTTACTTCTTTTCAGGATTTTCATATGTTCATATCTATGTGTACACAGACCTGTGTAAAATTAAAACAGTGTTAATTATAAAGTGTTGTGGTATTCAGCTTCTCAAGATTATTTGGAATTTTCTCCTGTCCTTTTTGGGAAGAGTATCCTTTTTTAATGATTGCACATTATATCAACATGTCACAATCTATGTAATATATTGCAATCTATTGTTGACCACTTTATTTATTTATTTAACTTTTTGCTATTATAAATATATAAATGAGTGTTCTTCCAAAAACCGTATGGATATCAATGTGTATTATTCTCTTTTTCAGTTGATCTTTAGACACTATTACATTTTTTGCTGTTTTTTGCCTGTAACTTTCTACAGAATGGGAACCCTCAAAACCCCTACTGTGATGGCATTGAGGGGGTCATGGAGGCTTATTATAGGAGTCTGAAATCCGTGCAACTGTATGGGCCAACCAACTTTGCTCCTGTAATTAATCATGTAGCAAGGTAAGTAGAAGTAAACAAGATATTTATTCTAGTGTACCAGGCCACAGTGAAATCGTAACATTATTGCTAGCGTGACTCCACAGATGAAAGTTTTCTTCTAATTCACCTCCAAGAAAGTGAGGAAAAAGATATGCAGTAGAAAGACTCTCCATTGAACTATCATGATACTTTGCTAAGAACTTTTACATCAAAATCTCAAGCAAAGGGGCCGGCCCAATGGCATAGTGGTTAAGTTCAGTTTGTTCCGCTTTGGTTGCCTGTGTTCACAGGTTCAAATCCCGGGCAGTGACCTACTCCACTGGTCAAGCCAGGCTGTGGTGGCGATCCACATACAAAACAGAGGAAGATTGGCACAGATGTTAGCTCAGGGCCATTCTTCCTCACCAAAAAACCTCTCAAGTGAAGAAACATACACTGGATTATGTTAAGACCTGTATTTATTCAACCATGGAAAATGTGAATTTGTTTCTGAAAAGGCACCTATGAGAGCAATAACAAGATTGATCATGATCTCAGCTGTGTAAATCATTTGCGTCTAATATTACATTCCATAGTAGCACAGAGATATTAAAAGACTGAATTCCAGGAAGATGACTGAAGACTTTCAGTGATATATAGGGCACATTATTTTAACCTCTCTGAAATTAATGTAATAGCTAATTTTATAAATTCCCAGAGCTCTACCTGTATATAGTACATAGTATTGAGATCAGAATATAATTGCTTATGACTCCAAATACGTGTTCTGAAAAAACTGTAAGGTGTAAAAATCTGTATATGCTTACTTATTTTTTTCATTGGAGCATAAATAAATTAGACATCACTTTAAAAATCTCTGAAAGCTTGGCTTGACCTAGTTGCAAATGCTATGAAACCCTGCCTTATTTTAGATAATCAAAAAACCATCGCTCTTGTATCTCATCTTCTTCTGAATATGTAGCCAGAACGTGAAGAAATACGGCATTTGGATCAATGTACACAGGCAGTATGAAACCTCAGTTCTCTGTTTGAAGGTTCTGGTACTTTACTGTCTCCCTATTGGACATCATCAACAACTTAAATGTGTTCTACTTTTCATTATCTGGGACGTGGACAAGATGCTAAAATACCCCTGCACCCGGAGCTGACCCCAGTGGAAGTCTCCTGTGGAAATCCACCTCGGGTTGACAGTGATACATTGATGATCATTCTCTGAGTGTGACCCTTTAGCTCAGGTTTTTCAAATAATTTCATCCACAATCTGTACTAAGCTATGAATTTTACGTCTCAACTCTGTGCACACATAACTAGGAAAAGATTATTTATGAAATTATATTTATCCTTATCTCATATTTTCTCTTTATTTCTAAGGTGTTCTGTTATTTTCAATTCCTTTTTCTAATGCAGGTCTTGACCCACAAATTGATTTCTGAATCCAGTAATGGGTCATTACTTGTAGTTTGAAAAACACATCCTAGCCTTTTGCATTAGCCTATATTAGTAGTGTTACCTGTATTCTATTTTCCTAGTTTTTTGATGGCTGTCAAATAATATTAGTGTAAGATAAATTATAGTTGGCTCTCACTCTCTCTCACATACTAACATACAGATCACTGTTTTTTATAAAAAGAGAAAAATGATAGGGCTTATTTTGTGTGAACTCATGCTAATTATTATAAATGTTCTTATCAATGCATACCAATTAATTTGCTATTTTTTGTCTTGGTACATCTCTACTGTAAAAGTTATGTTTTTAGATAAAATTTCTAGGTGCATTTCTAGACACCATTTAAAACTACATGCTCCACACTCTTCTATTACCATTTTTTATGTTTTGTCCAGCTTTTTAAAATTCTCAAATATAGAGGTAGTTGCCAACTAACACCTTCAGACTACTTGAAAATAATTCATGATCTAATAATTCTGTACTATTATTTTTTTAATGAGAAAAAATAAGAAACACAGTAAGATATGGCTTTTTTGGTGATCATCTTGTCCTTCCAATACAATTTGAATATCTCTTATTGTGAGTCTATATAAGAAATGCCTTTCTCCTTTCTTTTATCTTTGAGTTATGTTTAATTTTATTTCCAAGCTTTTATTAAGATAGGGAATTTGTATCTGACCCAAAATTATCATCCAAGAAATTTATCAACTAAAAGACAAGCTATTATTTGTTTCTAAATTAAAAGAAGTGCCTTAGTTACAGTGCGTATGACCTCTATTTATATAAACTCCTTGTGCATTTTGTGACTCTTAAATGCATTTCAACGGTACTTCACCATGCCCATGTATAGGAGGTAAGTACTCAACAGGTATCTAATAAATGGATTCTGTCAATGTTAAGATATTTGTCATTAAAACTTACTTTTTGCAAAGTCAAAAGCAAATACATGTTCATATTTTTTTATTTGCTTGAATTTTTTCCCCTTAAAAAGTGTGTTTTCTATATTGGTAAAAGCTTAGTTATTTATAATAGTTTTCTACAAACATTTTGAAGAATACTTATTGTTTTTCTTTTTAAGAATAATAATTTTAAGCACATGCTCATTTTTAGAACTGAAATCTATGTGGTAAGACTATTGACTTTTGAGAAAATATTAATGAGAGAACAATATTGTGAAATAGCCAAGACCCAAGGCGTCAACTTTATGAAACTTGAAGGTTTTATGTGCTATTCTGAGCCTTTCCAACCCCTTTCCTCTAATTTCCTGCTTTGCCAGTCCTTGATTCACAGAGCTGTAGGGGAACAGCCTTTCAAGTGATGTAGAAAATCCTGCTCAACATCCGTTGATGCCTTGTCACAAATTTAAACCCAAACACTTTAGTTTGGTATTCAAGAACTTCCAATATCCAACTACCACCCACTCATCCAACCTCATTTCCCTCCACATTCTCCCAAATGTACTGCACTTCAGTCGTAGAGACTTGCTACTTCTTCTGGTCTATGATGTCATTCCATGTCTACTTCTATCACAGCACTTACTAATTTGCTCTTACTCCATTGTTACATCTAGATCTTTTCTACATTAAAGACAGGAATTTTGACTTAAGCATATATATCTAAGAATATAATGCACAATACTTTGCATGTACCAAGAAATCCACACCTGTTTTTTCAATCGAATTTTCTGTACCCCATACATTTTAATAAGCGAGGTTATAATATTAATGCTAATGCCTAGTCAACCCTAACGACCTGTGGAAAGTGTGATTGTGATTGATACCTACTATGTCAGTCAGGGTTTTCCAGAGAAACAGAACCAATAGGATATATAAATATAGATATATAGATAGATTTATTTTAAAGAATTGGCTCATGTGATGGTAGGGGCTGGTAAGTCAGAAATTTGTAAGGCAAGCTGGCAGGTTGGAAACTCAGGCAGGATTTGATATTGTTAGTCTTGAGTCAGAATTCTTTTTTCTCTGAGAAACTAGTTTTTGTTAAGGCCCTCAACTGACTGGATGAAGCTCACCCACGTTATCAAAGATAATCTCATTTACTTAGTTATCCAATTGTAGACGTTAACTATATCTACAAAATGTGGTCACAACACCACCTTGATCAGCATTTGACTAAATAACTGGATATCATAGCCTAGCCACCTTGGCACATAAGAGTAACCACTACAACAGGCACCAAAAGAGAAGGGTATTACCATTATGCTGTAAGTAGAAAACAAATTTAAAATCAGAGAAATACTTTCAGATCCTTCCGTATATAAACTAATAATATACGTAATTTCTACAACACTCTGTTTAAATCTCATTGATTAATTACAGTTGGAAAAAACTGTTAAGTGAGTCATGTGTTTATGATTAAGTGGTTTGACTAAAAGAGAGGTTTACTCATCCCCTGACTGATCTAGGTTTACTCTTGAATATGGCAATTATAATTTTTATATTCCTGTTGAGATCACTTTTTCAAAGATTTTTTTTCATCTAAAATTCTACCTCAGTAATTTCAAGTTATTTGAAATACATTTTGTTGGTATATTTTATCTGCTTATTACTTCAAAAATAAAAGTAGTACACCAATGAAAATGTCAATTATCTTTTCAGGCTATCTTGAAAATTTCACTATTTTTTTCACTTAAGCGATATTCCTTGTTTCTTAACTATTAATCATTTCTTTGCTGTGCCTAACCAGTTACTTGATTTGAGGCTGTCACATTTCAGTTTTTAAGAGGGATCTGTCAATTTCTAACTATTGGCTAGACTTTTGTATTTTTTTCGGTTTTTTTTTCCTGATCTTAAGAAAGTTCCAGGATCCAGATAATGAGCTAAAATTAATTTTCATTTTTCAGGAGATAACATTTCTTTATTTTAGAATTTCTATAACTAACTTTTAAAATTAATCTAAATGATGTGTTATATTTTGTCTCTTCTATCTGTATGATTAATAATAATAAAATCAAAACCATAATCATTATTTAGCCTATGATTTATCTTAGGCAATATGCTCAGTGCTATGACATGGATTATTTTTAATCATCAACAACTCTTAGAGGTAACAGTAGTGTTATTATTCCTACTTTACTGGTGATGAAATAAATATGTAGAGTGGCCATTTGTGGTGGAGCTAAAATTCCAAACAGAATAATCTGATTCCAAATCACTTTGTTATGATGCCTTGAATACTTAAGACTTTTTATCTCAGCTCCAGAGGTAAAGACACACAAAAGAAAGTGCAAGAAAACTACCTATCGTGTATACAGTTGATCACTTCATTACACTGACAAAAGTAGTTTGAGTAGCAATTTAGTAACATAAAAATTACTTTGTATTGAAATATTTAAATGGATCCCTTCATTTATTATTAAGAAGATTTCATTCATTGTGTATATCAAAATTAAACTACTTAAGTAAAACATTCCTTAGTCGGTTTCTTATCTCGTCTTGTCGCCCTCTCTATTCTTGTGAACTAATAATGAGCTGAAAGAATATTCCATAAATCTGAGCCAACCTTTTATGAACTTTTATAGAAACAATCCCAGAAACTTATTTGACAAAGACTCCAAAGAAATGTGCTTGAATTCTAAAATTCTGACAAAGTTAACTTCTCCCTCAGATTTGTCATAGTGATATTAAAATATAAATTATAGATTGCCCATATTGGAAAAAAGACAGTTGGTGGGCTTTTAATAATGTGTTTTAATTATGGAATTTACAAAAACATTTATCATTAGGTTCCTTTAAGAAGTAAGCTTCTTCAGTACCTTTAAAACATAATTTGAATCTGCAAGTTATATATCAGTGTTACCTCCTTGAAGAAGGGTTGAAATGTGATCAGCCTCTGCTTTCTCCTTCATACATTTCTGTAGCATTTTAATTATTTTATCATAAATATATCACACTTTTAAAATACGCTAAATTAGAAGAAATAGTTGTACCAAATATTCTTTTGTTTGAAATTTTGATTTACGTGCAAAGTGCAATGATATGCCAATGTGTAGAGCAAATGCCATAGGAGCAATGAATAATTTAAAAAGATTAATTTATGGTGCTGATGGTGATCAAGACTAAAATGGATTGAATAGTTCTTATGTCAAATGTAATTTATTTTCAAATTAGTGTGTCTAACGATAGTGAGAGCCATACAATAAACTCATGTATCTTTCTACAGCATTAATTTTCCTCAGAGTTAAGAAATATAAAGCATTAATACAAGCACATATTTATTATAAAGTAAAATGAAAAATGTCTATGAATTTTTAAGATCAAACAACAAACTTTAGAGAAATTCCAAGTTTACTATATCTGCTTCAGGTTCCATCCCTACTTCTCTTGGTAGTATGAATATATTCTCCTCTTCTCTTAGGTATACTTCCTGATGAATCAAAAGAAAACCAAAATGTAAATGGATTAAACTCACCACTCAAGACATAGAGTGGCTGAATGGATTAAAAAACAAGACCTAACTATGTGTTGTCTAGAAGAGGCTTAACTTAGATTTAAGGACATACATAAGCTGAAGATGAAGAAGTGAAACAAAGTTATTCATGCAAATGATAACCAAAAGAGAGCAGGCAGAAGTGGCTATACTTAGACAAAATAGACTTTAAGTCAAAAACTGTCACAGGGGACAAAGAAGGTCATTACATAATGATAAAAAGGGTCAATTTATGTGATATTTATATTATTCAGCCTTATAAAAGAAGATCCTACTATTTGCAACAACATGGATGAACCTGGAGTATGTTACGTTAGGTGAAATGAGCTAGACACAGAAAGAAAAAACCCTGCATAATCTCAATTATATGTGGAATTTTTAAAAGTTAAATACATTGAAGCAGAGAGTAGAATGATGGTTATAAGGAGCAGTGAGGTAGGGGAAATGGGGAAAGGTTGGTCAAAGGGTATAAAGTTGCATTATGTAGGGTGAATAATCTAGAGATTTATTGAATGATGACTATAGTTAATACTGTATTGAATATTGGAAATTTACTAACAGTAAATTTCAGGTGCTCTCATCACACAAAAAAATATATGCTATGTGAGGAGATGAATATTGATTAGTTTGACTGTAGTAATCATTTCATTATGTATGTCAAATCTTCATGTTGTACTCCTTAATTGTATACAATTTTTTTTTTTTTTTGGTGAGGAAGATTGGCCCTGAGCTAACATCTGTTGCCAATCTTCCTTTATTTTATGTGGGATGGTGCCACAACATGGCTTGATAAGTCATGCTAGGTCCATGCCTGGGATCCAAACCTGTGAACCCTGGGCCACCGAAGCAGAATGCACAGACTTAACTACTACGCCACTAGACTGGCCCCTAAATATATACAACTTTTATTAAAAAGAATAAAACTTTTTTTTTTAAAGATTTTATTTTTTCCTTTTTCTCCCCAAAGCCCCCGGTACGTAGTTGTATATTCTTCGTTGTGGGTTCCTCTAGTTGTGGTATGTGGGACGCTGCCTCAGCGTGGTTTGATGAGCAGTGCCATGTCCGCGCCCAGGATTTGAACCAACGAAACACTGGGCCGCCTGCAGCGGAGCGCGCGAACTTAACCACTCGGCCACGGGGCCAGCCCCCAAGAATAAAACTTTTTAAAGGGTCAGTTCAACAGGAAGATACAATAATTATAAATATGAATGCACCCAACATCAAAGCACTTAAATACGTAAAGCAAAAGTTGACGTTTCTGAAGGGAGAAATAGACAGCAATACAATAATATTAGAAGACATCAATACCCCACTTTCAATAATGGATAGATCATCCAGATAGAAAATCAATAGGGAAATACCAAACTTGAGCCACACTATAGACCAACTGGACCTAACAGATGTATACAGAGCATTCCACTGAACAGCAGTGCAATATGCATTCTTTTCAAGTGCACTTGGAACATTCTCTAGGATAGATCTCATGCTAGGTTATAAAACATGTCTTAACAAATTTAAGAAGATTGAAGTCATTCCAAGTATCTTTTCTGGCCACAATGGAAAAAAACTAGAAATCAATAACCAAAGGAAATCAGGAAAACTGACAAATGAAAATTAACATTGGGTCAAAAAAGAAATCAAAAGGGAAATTAGAAAATGTCTTGAGACAAATGAAAATGAAAACACGACACGCCAAAACTTATGGGATACAGCAAAAGCAGTACTAACAGAGAAGTTTATAGTGATAAACACCACATTTTTAAAAAGAAGAAAAATCTCAAATAACCCAACTTTACACCTCAAGGAACTTGAAAAAGAAGAACAAACTACGCACAAGTTACCAGAAGGAAGGAAATAATATAGAGCAGAAATAAATTAAATAGAGAATAGAAAAACAATAGAAAAAATTTGATGAAACTAAGAGTTGGGTTTTTGAAAAGATAAACAAAATCAACAAATCATTAGCTAAATTAAGAAAAAAAGAGAAAAGACTCAAAATCAGAAATGAAAGAGGAGATATTACAACTGATGTCACAGAAATAAAAAATATCATAAGGGACTATTATAAACAATTGCGCTCCACCAAATTGGGCAACTTAGAAGAAATGGATAAATTCCTAGAAACATACAACCTCCCAAGAATGAATCAAGAAGAAACAGAAAGCCTGCACAGACCAATAACAAATAAGGAGATTAAATCAGTAATTGAAAGACTCCCAACAAAAAAAGAGTCCAGGACAAGATGGCTACACAAGTGAATTCAAACAAACATTTAAAGAAGAATTAATACCAATCCTTCTTAAAGTCTTTCAAAAAAAATAGAGAGGGAACACTTCCAGACTCATTTTATGAGGCCAGCATCACCTTGATACCAAATCCAGACAAAGACACCACAAGAAAAGAGCAATACAGACCAACATCCCTGATGAATATGGATGCAAAAATCCTTCACTAAGTATTAGCAAACTGAATACAATAGCACGTTAAAGAATCATGCACTGTGAACAAGGTTTTATCCCTGAGATGCAAGGATGGTTCAACATATGCAAATCAATAAATGTGATATACCACATTAAGAGAATGAAGGATAAAAACCACATGATTGTCTCAAGAGATACAGAAAAAGCATTTGACAAAATTCAACACCCTTTCATGATAAAAAAAAAAATTCTCAATAAATTAGGTACAGAATAAACTTACCTCAACATAACAAAGGCTATTTATGGAAAACTCACAGCTAACATCATACTCAATAGTATGACACTGAAAGCTTTTCCTCTAAGACCTAGAACAAGGCAAGGATGCCCACTCTTTCACTTCTATTGAACATAGTACTGGAAGATGTAGCCAGAGCAATTAGGCAAATACAAGAAGAAAAAGCCATACAAATTGGAAAGGAAGAAGTAAAATTGTCTCTGTTTGTAGATGACATTGATCTTAAACGTAGAAAACTCTAAAGACAAAAAATACAAAACACCTGTTAGAACTAGTAAATGAGTTCAGTAAAGTTTCAAAATACATAATTTACATACAAAAAATCAGTTGTTTCTATACACTAACAACAAACTATCTAAAAAGGAACTTAAGAAGACAGTCGCATGTACAGTAGCACCAAAAAGAATAAAACACTTGGGAATAAACTTAAGGAATTGAAAGACTTTTACATCGAAAACTATAAAATGTTGATGAAAGAAATTGAAGCAGACACAAATAAAGACATCCCGTGCTCGTGGATTGGGAGAATTAATGTTGTTAAAGTGTCCATACTACCTAACTGTTCTACAAATTCAATGCAATCCCTATCAAAGTCCCAATGGCATTTTTTGCAGAAATAGAAAATTTGTATGGAACCACAAGAGACCCCAAATAGCCAAAGCAATCTGGAGCGAAAATAACAAAGCTGGAGGCATCACACTGCCTGATTTAAAACTATACTACAAAGTTACAATAATCAAAACTGCAAGGTACTAACATAAAAACAGGCATATAGACCAATGGAACAGAAGAGAGAGCCCAGAAATAAACCTGGACATATACCATCAACTGATCTTTGACAAGTGTGCCAAGAATACACAAAGGGGAAAAGCTAATATCTTGAATAAATGGTTTTAAGAAAACTGGATATTCATATGCAAAAGAATGAAATTGGACTCTTATCTTACACCACTCACAAAAATTAACTCAAATTAGATTAAAGACCTGAAACCGTGAAACTCCTAGAAGAAAACATAGGGAAAAAACTTCTTCACATTAGTCTTGACAGTGATTTCTTGTGCATGATGCAAAAACCACAAGCAGTAAAAGCAAAAATAGATAAGTGGGATTACATCAAACTGCGAAGCTTCTGCACAGTAAAGGAAACCATCAACAAAATGTAAAGGAAACCTAAGGAATGTGAGAAAATATTTGTGAACTGTATAGCTGATAAACTGTTAATTCCAAAAATGTGCAAAGAACTCCTACAACTCAATAGCAAAAAGCAAATACCTGATTTAAAAATGGGCAAAGGACTTGGATAGACATTTCTCCAAAGAAGACATTCAAATAGTCAACAGGAATATGTAAAGATTCTTGATATTGTTAATGATCAGGGACATGCAAACCAAAGTGACAATGAGCTATCACTTCACACCTGTTAGGATGTCTGTTATCAAAAAATCAAAAGAAAGCAAGTATTAGGGCTGGCCTGGTGGTATAGTGGTTGAGTTTGTGCGCTCTGCTTTGGCAGCCCAGGGTTCGTGGGTTCAGATCCCAGGTGCAGACCTACACACCACTCATCAAGCCATACGGTAACAGCCTCCCACATGCAAAATAGAGGAAGATTGGCATGGATGTTAGCTCAGTGACAATCTTCCTTAAGCAGAAAGAGGAAGACTGACAACAGATGTTAGCTCAGGGCCACTCTTCCTCACACACACAAAAATCCAGATATAAAAGATAGTAAATTCATGAGCTCTGCCCTACAACATAGTGCCTATAGTAAGGTGTTGGGCACTTAAAAATTTGTTAAGAGGGTAGATTTCATGTTATGTGTTCTTACCACACACACACACACAAAAGGACACAAACTTTTGGAGGTGATGGATATGTTTATTACCTTGATTGTTTTGATGGTAACACAAATGTACACACATGTCCGAAGTCACCAAATTGTATACGTTAATTATGTACGGTTTTTTGTATACCAATTGTACCTTAATAAAGCTGGAGAAAAAAAGACATACTAACAACAACTGAGACTTTCTCCATGGGTAACCAGAAGTATTGAAAGAGAAATAAAAGTAAATACAAAACAAAGAATGAAAGAAAGAAAATCAGACAGTTAAGCCACTTGAGGTGGTGTTTACAAGATTGCATAATACTCAGCTTTTCATATTGTTTTTGTATCTGGTAGAAATTTACCATTTTAAGAGAATCATTGGGTAAGAAAAGCATAAAAGCTATACTATTGTACTTTTAGAAGCTCTTTCTCACTACTATTTTTAGCCTTCTGTTAATCACATGAAATATAAAACCCTATATTTCTGAAGTATAGTGAGTAAGAAATGCTTTTTAAAAAAATGAGTGTTTAAAAATTAAAAAATTAATTCATGAGGGAGATAATCAGACTTCTTAAGAAAAAAATTAAGCGTAAAAGAGAATATGCTTATATATTCTTGGATAGGATTGGATTCTTTTCCTTGATTGTGCTGCCATCAAATTAATAAAAATTCCTTAATGTCCAAGATTAATTGTTCAATATTGTGGTGGAAATATTTTTGACCATATGTTGTGGAATCAGTTCAGTGTTATCTTTAAATGTGTGAACATGCCACTTACTGTATTCTCTTCACCAATCTATGAAATTACCAGTCATTTTATTAGCAGCACAAGCAGTGGTTAGTTTCTGTAGTCTATGGTTCTTGTTCATATGGTTGTTAACTCTGCTCTCCAAAAAATATGTTTTGCCCTGACATGTGCTGTTGGTGTGTTCCCGACCTGTTCGAACTTGATCCCTTAGGGTCTTTTAGGTTGTGAAGGAATCTTATTGGCCAGTCAATGGAAGTTTTCTTGAAACCAAATGTTCTATGATTTACTTGAAGATTTTTACAAAGTAGATAGACCAAAGTCTTCCTGTTGAACTCTCTATCTCCTGAGGGCACCATAATGCTCCTTCATTACTGGATATGAATTGCATATTATTATGTACTAAAAATCATAAAAGTTATCCTTTTTGAGAATATAATCTAGATACCCAGAGTGTAGAATGTGATGGGTAAAAGAGATATAATAACATATGACATATTTGTTAAATTCCCTTCTAAATTACTGAGTATCATTTGGTAAGAATTCTGATCAACTACTTCAGGTGCTGGAATTCTTCGTATTACATACCTAATTTTTGTCTTTGTTCTAACTCTTCCCATCTTCCATCAATTTAACATGTATTAAGAACTTGAATTATGGATGTGGCAAAAAGCATCTCTTCCATTGCATTTTTCTAAATTCAGGTGAAATCCACATAACCTAAAAGTCAACTTTTTTAAAGTGTACAATTCAGTGACATTTAGCACATTGAGTGTTGTGCAACCCTCACCTCTATCTAGTACCAAAACAAAAAGCATTTTTGATTATTGCTCCTACTGGTAGAATTGTATTTTATACTGAGTATCATACATGAAATTTCTTTATTCGTTCAGTAATACAAAGGCATATTATTATCTCAATTTTAAAGGTAAGAAAATAAAGCTTTGTTTAATTAATGTACTGAAGATCATGCGTATAATTTGTTGCTTAGCCAGGGTGTCTATTTCGAAAAGCTATATCCATTTCTTTGTGCTAAACATACTGTCATCCAGCTCATCTTTTATTAGTGAATGAAATTCTAAGCAGCCAGGCATTTCTGGGTGCTGGTATGTAGTAATGTTTCTGTTATTCTAGTTACTATTTCAGAAAAACGTATATTTGAAAGTTTGCATAATATAAGCTCCTAACGTGTTTAAATATTTTCTTGAGATTAAGAGGTTTGTTGACTATTCCAAATTATATTTAGCAACCATCAAATAGAGAGAAACTGTTTTATTTTCTGTGGTATTCCTTACCTTTTTGTTGCCTTTCAGATATGCCTCTTCCGTAAAGGATGGCTCCCAGTATTTTGTGCTCCTGATTGTGACGGATGGTGTTATCTCGGATATGGCTCAAACCAAGGAGTCCATAGTTAACGTGAGTGGCGGTCATTCAGTCTTGGGCTGGCTAAGTGACAGCATGTTGCTACTGAGGTTGAGACCACAGTCTACTTTAGTTGACTTAACAGAGAAACAAATTGTCCACTCCTTTGCAGCCGATTGCATTCTTAACCTTATCCAGACAACTCACGTTATACCATTGACCCATAAGGGCCAAGCTAAAGGATGTGGATAATTGAGTTGTAACAAAATTATTTCCAGAAAAAAATAAATAAGATAAGATAATAGCATTATCTTCTTGTGCATGAGTGTATTTATCTCTGTTAGTTTGACGTACCTGTACCCAATCTTAGGATTTGTACAGAATATTTCTTAATATTTACATTTCAGGTACCAGAGAACTGTGCTGCCTCATTCCTATTTCTGTAGAACTGGATAGGAACTGGGCTTGATTCAAAAACCATTCTCCTCATTATAATTCCTAGTTATGTGTTTATTTCTTATGATTATTGATTATCTTCTTTATTAGACTATAATCTATAAAATCTATATTTACTAGATGGTAATTATAAAATTATCTGTTTTTACTTACCTTTCTGTGTCCAGGTTTGGCACAAAGTAGACACTTAATAAAAATGGGTAGCATGAATGAATTGTTTATCATAATTCATAATTATTAATAGCATAAAGGAAATATAATTAGCTGCTTGCTGTGAGAAAAAATAATTACATGTGGGGAAAACATCAAATGCTTTATAGACATATACTTAGAAAAAACAAACATAAAAAGTAGGAGAGGTAAAGACTTACACACTTATTTATTTATTATTTTTTAACTAGACACACTTGGGTTGAATTTATCTTGATTTTCTTTATATTCTGGTCAGTGACATTAGTGTGTGCTTTAAAATGTGGACTCAATAATTTAGGTTTAAGCTAATAGGACATGATGCACTAAGGAACAATTATTCATAATTCAATGACCTTCATAGCTGAAGATGTGGTTGCTATAGTGTTCCATCTATACGTTGCTGGATCTCACATTCTTACCATTAAATTATTTAAAGTGATGATATCATTTTAGTGTTACATATGATGGAAAAATATGCTATAACATCAAATATTCAGTATTCCTCACAATCTCATGGATATTTAATACATAACTAATCATATTAATAATAACTTTCTGTAATTATCATTGGTATTCACTCATTTACAATGGAAATTGCTTTTCCTAACCCTGGGTATAAATGAGATAGAGTAAGGTGCTCCTGTTTCACAAATATTGTACCTTTTTTCCCCTTGAGAAACTGAAAGATTTTTGAGAGGAGAGAGAACATGAAAAAAGAGACCAAAGATACCCAAAGTCAGCTTAGGAAGATTTTGGCTGAGAATAGCAAGTGAGAGCAGATGCTCCACACTTTTTACTGTTTTATCTTACCCGAGGCTGCTCATTCCCAAAGAATGTCCTACTGACTTTGTCTATGTACTGAGTTCAGAAAGGATAAAAGTGGAATCAAGTATATTACTGTGTTAATTTTAAATATGTTCAAAACTATTTTAATGAACATCTGTGAAAAAATATCAAATAAAACTCAGGATATTATTTTCTTCTTAATTCTTAATTCTTTTCTTAAGAACTCAGTTTCTTAATTGTGAACTAATTGTGTGTTTTCCTTGAAGGCTTCAAAACTTCCAATGTCAATAATTATAGTAGGTGTTGGCCCAGCAGAATTTGATGGTGAGTAACAAAATTTCAATAGTATTCCTTGGCAGCTTATTAAATCTGATCCATCATACTGTTAGGTTTCTATCACTCTTTTTTGCATGTAAGAATGTGAGTGTGCATGTGGATTTGTATGGAATGCCCATGTACACACTGACATAAATATAGATCTCACAATGAGGTCTTTTAAGGGTGAGCAAATTAAAAGATTGCCCTCTAAGTAGGACATTATCTCTCTGGTGTAGATTAATTCAACATGGAGCTTTCTGTTTCATTAGAGATGGTTTGTACCTCAAAATCGTATTTCTTAAGACAGTGATAAATTGAGTTTTTGTTCCCAAGGCAAAACACACACTGGGTTCACTAGAAACCTTTAAGGATGAGTGCTAAATTAATAAACCATTAGGTTGTGAATAGAAATGTTAACACAAGCATAATACACTACTTTAGTGAATTTCCAGACCCTGGCTAGTTGCTAGACGTTAGTTTTATAACTGTGTAAGTTCTGTTAAGTGAAAGAGCAAAGTAAAATGAAAATGGAACTGACCATCTGAGATTTAATGAGACTTTATATAATTATGCTAAATTGACTTTCTACTCAGTTTTCTGTTTGGCCCAGGCCTTGTTCAAATGCCAATTAAGTGACAGGTGTTTGTGTAACTAGAGATCTGGATAAACTTCTTTAAGGACATGTTTCTAGTCATCTGGTGAATTCCTTTAAGAGAGCTCTATGCTAGACAGCAACTGCATAACCACATAACATTCACCTGGTTCAGGTGTTTTTGCACTGACAAAGATAGTTTATTTAGCCTGGGACTTTGGAAATGAGAATTATTTTAGAATATGTGGAACAACCTTTGGTACATTACAGGTTGGTTTCGGCACATAGGTGGCTAATGATAGTGTGATCATCGCTGGGATGGTTCTCATTTAACCACCAGTGCCTCCTCCATGAGCACGGTGTAGATCAGTCCGTCTCGGGTGAAGCACCATAGGCAGTCATATTGCTGACCTTGGAAAATTCCTTCCTTTGATTCTGTGCTTGGCTGGTCACCCTGTGCATCATTATCATCTTCCAGTTTCTAAAGCAAAAGTCCTTTAGCTCTGACTGCTGCTGCCTCTGCTAATATTTTCTCTGTCTCTGAATATTGGCCTCTGTTTGGACTGTACTTCAGGCATGAACTTGAGCCACCTCTATGGAGTCAGGAAAGCTGACACATCTTTCTTATTAACGTTTCGTGCTCCTGATCATCTGCATTAATCAGTGATAGACTGCAATTCAGAAACTTCACCAGTTGCTAGGTTAACATAACTCAGGCTTTCTTCTTTGGCTACTAATTTGCTTTTGCCTTGCAAGGATGCAGCCCTCATTGAGTACATCTCAGGTCTCCCAAACTCCTATGGAAGTCCACCGTTAGGTGATGACCTCAGAGATGGGAAATCTCGGTCACTTGTTCTTCATGAGCCGCCACGCGTACCACATGAAGACAGAGCTGTGGACCCTTCCTGGTGTATATTTCTGGTCATATATTTCTATTCAGAGCAGCAGGCCCAGCTATTTGGGTATTACCCTCACTCAACTGCCATGGCTATTTATTTTCTTCATGTCTTTTTGTTCCCAATGAATTATTTATTAGGGTTTTGAGGTATGATCATCATTTCCTTCTCTGACTTCCTGAACTAGCTGGGAAAAAAAATGCAGGAATCACTCAGACAGAGACCAGAGTATAAACTTTATTACTAGCAATGCAGAATTGGAGAATTTTGGTTAACCTATTCACAGAATCAGACTTATCACACTTTTTCCCCCCGAGACTAAATGACCTCACCCTCATCTCCAGGCCTCCTCCATTCAGGGGCAGAGCCTTGCCTAGTAAGCATGCCGTAGGAAGAACTGCCTTCAACCTGAGGATAGGCTGCTCCAAAAGAAAGAGAATCAAGGTCAGTGCTTTCTCCTGATCTTAATAATCCCATGAATCATCCTCTTTCCATGCAGAAAGATAAGTAAACATTATAGACAAAGAGGGAAGTTGCCTTCCCAGGAGAATTTCCTCCTGGGAATTAGAGTGAAACTTTCCTCCAGCAAACACGTCAACAAGGAATTAGGCTCCTGCACCACCTGGTGTCTTTCACCATGATGGAAGTTTGTTAGGAGAGAAAATCTTCCAGGCTCCGTACTAGAAAGTAGACTATTCCACTAGGAGACAATAGATGCTTCTCTAAAGTTTTTTTCTTTCTTTCTTCTCAAAACACATCTCTTCTCTCCATGGCTATGAAGAAAAGGACAGAATACTCATAGTTAATATAGAAAATCTCTGATTTACATTCAAATTGCTGCTATCCTATCAGAAGAGCCTTTCTCTTGCACCTCCATATCTACCATAGAGTAAGTTTATATATCACACATGTAAACTGACATAGGAAAAAACTGAAAGAAAACTTGATTTTTTATTTTATTTTTTGTTGTTGAGGAAGATTGGTCCTGAGCTATCTGCTGCCAATCCTCCTCTTTTTTGCTTGAGGAAGACTGTTGCTGAGCTAACATCTGTGCCAGTCTTACTCTATTTTGTATGTGGGATGCTGCCACAGCATGACTTGATGAGCAAGGTGTAGGTCCATGCCTGGGATCCAAACCCATAAACCCTGGGCCGCCAAAGCAGAGTGCGCGAACGTAACCACTATGCCACCAGCTGGCCCGAAAACTTGCAGATTTTATCAGTTAACCACCTAAATCCAACATCTACACGTTTTTAACCAGAAAGACATTATTTGCATGGAGAGGAAAGGCAATATTTTGCTATTCATTCTTTGAAGGTAGAGGAAATAGGAATAAACTATGAGATTAAGGAGTATTCAAATTTCTTATTTCTGTAGTTTAATAAGAACAATTTAAAACTTTCTGTACAATTTTCCCCTAATGATATTTTCACTTCTCTATGAAGCAACTTCATCAAGAGAAAGATTTTTCAAGGCAGGATTTCTTTACCCTGAAAAGGCAAAAGTCAAATTAAAGTAGCATCTAGCTATCTGCTTTGAACTGAGTCAGGAGAAGGGGGAAAATAGGAGTCCTAACTTCATTGTGTCTCCCATGGCTACGAAGAAGTGCAGGTCTGTCTCTCATACACCTTGTTCCAAGGAGAGGTACTAGTGGGGAACTGTGGCTTACAATCGCAGGTTCCTTGGTGGACCAGATGATCTGAAAACTTGAAGGGTGAATGTCACCCTTCCACCGCTTACGCACCATTTCTCTTCTTCTTGCTCTCTAAAGGGTAGCCTCCAGTTCTTGCTATGTGCAGCCTTTTAACACAAAAGACATGCTCAACAGTGGCAGTTATTTTATGGGATCTCATTCTGATACATTATTGTCTAATCGACTGGCACTTTTCTTTAACTGGAATGAAACACTCACAAAGACCAAGAGAGAATATAGGGAATTGTGGGAGATGAGACCCAGATTATCATCTAATTCTTGTTTTTCATTTTAGAGTGAGTGTAAGGTAATCATTATGAGTTATTAGCAAATTCGATAATAAAGGAGAAGTTTCTGAAATTTCTGGCATGTCGTTATCAATGTATATTTATGTCTCAAAGTAATATGGAAATTTTGAAAACAAACCTAGACTGAAAAGAGGAATTAACTCTTGGAAATATTTGAGCATAATGAATTCTCTTATTTTCATTCCTAATAAGTAGGGGATAAAAAGTAGGTCTTCTGTTTTGACTAAGTTAATTACTTAATTATTGGTCATATGCACATTTTGCTAAATTATGACATATAATGTGTATCTAAGCAAATTATTGAGTGGTGGCTATCAATTATGTGTACTAGCAATGCTTCAGCTGAGACATTGACTCACGAAGATGTGTAGAAAAGTAAAATTGAAAACAATGTTTTTAACCCACATACATTATCCAAGCACTGAAGAAAATAACAGAAAGGTGAGGATTGTATTCCAATTGAGCAATATTTTTTGGCAGGTGAAGAGGAAAACATTATAATCGCAAGTGGCTCTCTGGAGTCTGGTGAATGTCATGTGTATAAAAAATGAATTATCAGTAATAGAATTATACTTTAAGCACAGATTAGCATTCCTCATGTAATTAATTATTTAGAGAATTCTCACTGAAAATTTAATAAACTCTAGAAAATGTTCTTAATTGCATCATAACATTACTGTATCACCAGCTGTCCCATTATATCACAGCACTCTCAAATACCAGCTGATCTCTCTAAGGTTGAAATTATTTCTTAACCAACAAAGAAATCATACTTTACTTCAGAAAAAAATCATACTTCATTCAATCAATATAAGGGCAGAGCCAATGCCTGTTTGTTTTTAAATCTATTTATAAAATGGAAATTGGGCAATATGGATATATAGCTTTGTAGTTTTGATGAGAATAAGGTTCAAGTTATTACTGGAAATTCTGTGATGATTAGTGCCAAGTTTCCTAAATTAGAAAGAAAAAATTAAAATCAAATGTATTAGCATCATTTGCCCAATCGGTCATGTTAAGCATGTAATCCAGAATTGAGAACCCCAAGGATGGAGAGATGTCCCTAAAGACTTCTCTACTGCGTTGGCTCTCATCTTTCCGAGGGTCACATGAAGTGTTGGTTTGCTTTCTTCACTTATAAAATTTGCACTCAGTCAAGTTTTGTGGGAGAAATGACTGAAGAGATGATGGGATCACTAAGCTTTCTGCCTTTGCAGAGGACATATTGCTACTTCATACATCTTGATTTCCTTATTGCCTACATTGCTTTAGTCTATATTGTCTATATTGCTATATTGTCTATATTTAGTCTATATTTAGTCTATATTGCTAAAGTGCACTGGATAAACAATCCTATTTTATTTTCAAGCAATGATCGAATTGGATGGAGATGATGTAAGAGTTTCCTCCAGAGGAAAATATGCTGAAAGGGACATTGTGCAGGTAAGAAATTTAATGGAAATTATTTATTTTGTTCATTGTGAAGAGCCTGGTTAGCTCAGATTTGTAAATACACAAATTGAAATCAAGAGTCACAGGTTCTGTTTGATTTACTTGGTTGATTCTCTATGAGATGCATGTTAAGTAACAGGGCCTAGAATAAGGACCCAATTACTTCCCCTGTACTTTGAGTTCACTACATACAAAACAGAAATGTTGATGTGTCTTTTCTTACTTTATTATTACCAGAAAATATTACTGAGATCTTTAGTAAAATTAAAGGCTAAAAACATAATTTTTGTTGTTGTTGTTGTTGAGGAAAACTCACCCTGAGTTAACATCTGTTGCCAATCTTCCTCTTCCTGCTTGAGGAAGATTTGCCCCAAGCTGACAGTCTCCCTCTGTTTTGTATGTGGGTCGCTGCCACAGCATGGCTACCTAGTGGCTTAGGTCCACATGCGGGAACTGAATCCAGCTGCCAGAGCGGAGCGGGCCAAACTTGGGACCAGCCCCATAAAGGACTTTTTAATGATGCTTATCTGTTCATTATTTAGTCCTCAACAAAAACTAAATATATTCTAAGACAGCTGATGCATATCGAGTAAGTAAACTTAGTAGGAAAAAAAGGCAAAAATGTAGATATTTTCTTATTTCCCCTATAGATTATGGTTAGAAAAGTGGAGAAATAGATCTTAAAATTATATATAAATATATAAATTATATATAAAATATGTAAGCTATATATAATCATATATAAATAATGCATAACAATATAGCAGTATACAAAACATATATAATATGTATAATAAAGTATAATAATATTTATTGTATATATGATTCACAATTTTATTAGAATGAAGAAAAATACTTAAATACAACCTACTATTCCAGGAGCAAATAGAAAGAAAAGAATCAATAACCAATATAATTAAAATTTATAATTGAAAGCAAGGAATTAATTCAACTAAATTTCTGCATACTTCACAGTCACCTTATCCTTTAGGATGTCAAAAGCGAAGAAAGACTTTGAAGTACACCTTTTGAAATAGGAAAGGGAACAAGTTCTCAGTACCATTTAAGCATATGGTATAAAAGTTTTGGAGGTGCAAATAATTAACTTCAATATTATCTCCTAAATAATAACCTATACATTCACACGTAATACAGTTATTAAGAGAATTTAATTTGGAATCCAACAGAATTTGGCTCAAATCCTAGATTGTCCATTGTGATAATTTGGACAACCTTCTAAATTTCCGTGTTCTGGCATTGTTGTAAAGATTAAATGAGATAATGTATATAAAATACATTCCTGAAATAGAACTCAGTAAAATACAATAAAAAAAGATTAAAATAATTTGAAGAAGAAAATAATATAAAATAATCTGTAAATATGATAAACCAAAGATTAATGTTGATAAAGATTTAAAAAAGCATTGTTCTTCATCAGTCTGCAAAATTAAATTTTTTTAAAGTAATTTTATTGGGATTATAATGGTTTATAGCATTGTGTCATTTTGGGTGTACCTTATTGTTTATCAATTCCTGAATATACTTCATCATGCTCACCCCTAGTAGTCTAATTTTTATCCATCACCATAAATATGTGCCCCTTTGTCCCTTTCCACCCACCCCCGAACCCCTTCCCCTCTGTTAACCACTAATCTGTATTTGTTATCTTCCACATATGAGTGAAATCATGCAGTATTTGTCTTTCTCTGTCTGGCTTATTTCTCTTAACATCATACACTCAAGGTCCATCCATGTTGTTGCAAATGGGACAATTTTGTCTTTTTTATGGCTGAGTAGTATTCCATTGTATATATACACCACATCTTCTTTATCCATTCATTTGTAGTAGGGCACTAGGGTTGCTTCCACATCTTCACTATTGTGAATAACGCTGCAGTGAACTTAGGGGTGCATAAGTCTCTTTGTTTTGTTAATTTCAAGTTCTTTGGATAAATACCCAGTAGTGAGATAGCTGGATTGTATGGTATTTCTAGTTTTAATTTTGTGAGAAGTCTCCATACTGATTTCCATAGTGGCTGCACCAGTTTGCATTCCCGCCAGCAGTGTATGAGCCTTCCCTTTTCTTCACATCCTCTCTAACATTTGTTGTTTTTATGTCATGGTAGTTATAGCTGTTCTGACTGGTGTAAGGTGATATCTCATGTAGTTTTGATTTGCATTTCCTTAATAATTAGTGATGTTGAGCATCATTTCATGTGCCTGTTAGCTATCTGTATATCTTCCTTGGGAAAATGTCTGTTCATGTCCTCTGCCCATTTTCTCATCTGGCTGTTTGGTTTTCTTTTCTTGAATTGTATGAGTTCTTTATATATTTTGGAGATCAACCCCTTGTCTGATGAATGATTTGCAAGTATTTTCTTCTAGTTGGTGGGTTGTCTTTCCATTTTGTTCATGGTTTCCTTTGCTTTGCAAAAGTTTTCTAGTCTGATGTAGTCCCGTTTGTTAACTTTGTCTTTTGTCTCCCTTGTCTGAGTAGACATGGTATTCAAAAAGATGTGGTTAAGACCAATGTCAAGGAGTGTACTGCTTATATTTTCTTCTAGGAGTTTTATGGTTTCAGCTCTTATGTTCAAATCTTTAATCTATTTTGAGTTAATTTTTGTGTATGGTGCAAAAATAATAGTCTACTTTCATTCTTTTGCATGTGGCTGTTCGGTTTTCCCAACACCATTTATTCAAGAGACTTTCTTTCTCCATTGTATATTCTTGGCTATTTTGTCAAAGATTAACTGTCCATAGATGTGTGGTTTTCTTTCAGGGCTTTCAGTTCTCATCCATTGATCTGTTTGTCTGTTTTGGTGCTAGTACCATGCTGTTCTGATTACTATAGCTTTGTAGTATGTTTTGAAGTCAAGGATTGTGATGCCTCCAGCTTTGTTCTTTATTTTTCAGGGTTGCTTTGTCTATTCAAGGTCTTTTGTTGTTCCATATAAATTTTTGTATTCTTTGTTCTATTTCTGTGAATATTGTTCTTGGGATTCTGATTGGGATTGCATTGAATCTGTAGATTGCTTTGGGTAGTATGGACATTTTAACTGTGTTTATTCTTCCAACCCATGAACATGGAATATCTTCCCATTTCTTTATGTCTTCTTCAATTTCTTTTAATAATGTCTTATAGTTTTCAGTGTACATGTCTTTCACCTCTTTGGTTAAGTGTATTCCCAGGTATTTTATTCTTTTTCTTGCAATTGTAAATGGGATTATATTCTTGATTTCTCTTTCTGCTAGTTCATTGTTAGTGCCTAGGAATGCAACTGATTTTTTTGGATTGATTTTGTACCCTGAAACTTCACTGTAGTTGTTGATTATTTCTAATAGTTTTCTGGTGGATTCTTTGAGTTTTCTGTATATAGAATCATGTCATCTGCAAATAGCAAAAGTTTCATTTCTTCCTTTCCAATTTGGATTTCTTTTTGTCTTTTTCTTACCTAATTGCTCTGGCCAACACATCCAGTACCATGTTGAATAGGAGTGGCAAGAGTGGGCACCCTTGTCTCATTCCTGTTCTCAGAGGGATGGCTTTCAGTTTTTCACCATTAAGTATGATATTGGCTTGGGTTTGTCAAATTATGTTGAGGTATTTTCCTTCTATACCTATTTTAATGAGAGTTTTTATCATAAATGGATGTTGGATCTTGTCAAATGCTTTCTCTGTATCTATTGAGATGATTGTGTGATTTCTCATTTTGTTAATGTAGTATATCACATTGATTTGCAGATGTTGAAACATCCCTGCATCCCTGGAATAAATCCCACTTGATCATAGTGTACGATCCTTTTAATGTCTTGCTGTGTTCAGTTTGCCAATATTTTGTTGAGGATTTTTCCATCTATGTTCATCAGTGATATTGGCCTATAGTTTTCCTTCTTTGTGTTGTCCTTGTCTGGTTTTAGTGTCAGGGTAATGTTGGCCTCATAGAATGTGTTAGGAAGCATTCCATCTTCTTCAATTTTTCGTAATAGTTTGACAAGGATAGGTACTATATCTTCTTTGAATGTTTGGTAGAATTCTCCAGAGAAGCCATCTGGCCCTGGATTTTTGTTTTATGGGAGGTTTTTCATTACTGTTTCAATCTCTGTACTTGTGATTGGTCTGTTCAGATTCTCTATTTCTTATTGATTCAGTTTTGAAAGGTTGTATGAGTCTAGGAATTAATCCATTTCTTCTAGGTTATCGAATTTGTGGGCATACAGTTTTAAGTAGTATTCTCTTATAATCCTTTGTATTTCTGCAGTACCTGTTGTAATTTCTCCTCTTTCATTTATAACTTTATTTGAGGCTTCTCTTTTTATTGGTGAGTCTGGCTAAGGGCTTTTCAATTTTGTTTATCTTTCAAAGAACCAGCTCTTATTTTCATTAATCCTTTTTACTGTCTTTTACGTCTTTATTTCATTTATTTCTGCTCTGACTTTTATCATTTCCCTCCTTCTGCTGACTTTGGGCTTTGTTTCTTCTTCTTTTTCTAGCAGTGTTCAGTGCATTTTAAGATTACTTATTTCAGATTTTTCTTCCTTGTTGAGGTGGACCTGTATTGCTATGAATTTTCCTCTTATGACTGCTTTTGTTGCATCCCGTAAGATTTAGTATGTTGTATTTTCATTTTTGTTTGTCTACAGGTATTTTTTAGTTTACCCTTTGATTTATTCAGTGATCCAATTGTTGTTCAATAGCATGTTGCTTAGTCTCCACATATTTCTGACTTTCCAGGATTTTTTTCTTGTGCTTGATTTCTATCTTCATAGCATTGTGGTCATAAAAGATGGTTGGGATGATTTCAATCTTCTTAAATTTATTGAGGCTTGCCTTGTTTACCACCAGATGGTCTATCTCTTTGAGAATGATCCATGTGTACTTGAGAAGAATGTATATTCTACTGCTTTCAGATGGAATGTTCTGTATATATCTATTTAGTCCATCTGGCCAAGTCTTTCATTTAAATCAACTATTTTCTTGTTGACTTTATGTCTGGATGATGTGTCCATTGATGTGAGTGGGGTGTTGAGGTCCCCTTTTGTGTTGCTGTTAATTTTTCCCATTAGGTCTGTTAATAATTGCTTTATGTACTTTGGTGCCCCTGTGTTAGGTGCATATATATTAATAAATATTGTGTCCTCTTGGTGAAATGTCATTTTTATGATTATATACTGCCCCTCTTTGTCTCTCATTGTCTTTTTTAACTTGAAATCTGCTCTGTCTGATAAAAGTATGGCAACACCTGCTTTATTTTGTTGGCCATTAGCTTGGAGTATTGTCTTCCATCCCTTCAGTCTAAGCCTATGTTTGTCCTTGGAGCTGAGATGCGTTTCCAGGAGGCAGCATATTGTTGGGTCTTATTTTTTAATCCATCCAGCTATTCTGTGTCTTTTGATTGGAAAATTCAATCCATTTACATTTATAGTGATTATTGATATATGAGGGCTTAATACTGCCATTTTATCTCTTGTTTTCTGGTTGTTCTATGTTTCCATTGTTTCTCTTCCTTTGTATTTCTGACTGCCATTTCATTTTGGTGGTTTTCTGAGGGGGATTTCTCAGTTTTCCCTCTTTTTGTGAATTGTGGCTCTGGTCTAATTTTTTCTTTTTGAGGAAGATTAGCCCTGAGCTAACTACTGCCAATCCTCCTCTTTTTGCTGAGGAAGACTGGCCCTGAGCTAACATCTATGCCCATCTTCCTCCACCTTGTGTGTGGAACACCTACCACAACATGGCTTTTGCCAAGCGGTGCCAAGTCCGCACTCAGGATCTGAACTGGAGAACCCCAGGCCACCGAGAAGTGGAACATGTGCACTTAACTGCTGCACCACCAGGCAAGCCCCATGCTCTAATTTTTTGTTTAGTGGTTACCATGAGGATTGTATGGAAGATATTGGAGATTAGATAGTCCATTTTCTCATAGCCTCTTATCTCCATTAACCTAAGCACGTTTCTTCCCTTTCCTCTCCCCTTCTGAGTAATTGCTGTTACAAATTGTTCTGTTTTTAATTTTGTGAGTTTGTGGCTAAGTTGAAGTGTTTATCATTACTTTTGATGCTTTCTTTCCCTTTCTCTTTTAAGTTATAATTGGGTCTTTGCCTCCCTACTCTGGTAGAGAGCTGCAGGTTTCTGATCATGTTTGTCTATTTATCTTCTGAATCAGAGCTTTGTAGACTTTTGCCTTTTTGTTGCTGGTGTGAGGGCATCTTTAATTATTCCTTGTAGGGGAGGTCTAGTGGTGATGAACTCACTCAGCTTTTGTTTATCTGGGAAAGCTTTTATTTTTCCATCATATCTGAAGGAAAGTTTCGCTGGATAGAGTATTCTTGGCTGAAAGTTTTTGTCTTTCAGTATTTTGAATATGTCATTCCATTCTCTCCCACCCTGTAGGGTTTCTGCCAAGAAATCTGCTGAAAGCCTGGTATGGTTCCCTTTGTAGGTTATTTTCTTCTGCCTTTCTGCTCCTAATATTTTTTCTTTATCAGTAACGTCTGCTATTTTTACTATTATATGCCTTGGAGAAGGTCTTCTAGGATTGATGAAGTTGGGCATTCTAATAGCTTCATTTATTTGTAAATCCTGAACCATCTCCAGGTTGGGAATGTTCTCAGCAATTATTTCTTTGAACAAACTCTCTTCTCCTTTTTCCCTCTCTTCTCCCTCTCAAGTACCTATCATCCTTATGTTGCTTTTCCTAATTGAGTTGGATGTTTCTTGAAGAATTCCTTCATTTTTTAAAAATCTTATCTCTGTCTCCTCCTCCTCCTGTAGAATTTCTACATTTTTATCCTCTAGAAGACTACTTCTTTCCTCCATAAGATCCGTTCTATTTCTGAATGATTCTAGATTATTTTTTTATTTTATTAATTGTGTTTTTCATATCCAGAACTTCTGCTTGATTTTTTTTTTATAGTTTCAATGTCTTTGGTGGACAGATTCATTTTATTGCTGAGCTCCTTGAATTGTCTTTCTGTGTTTTCTTATAAGTCGTTGAGTTTCCTTATGAAAGCTATTTTGAATTCTCTGTCAATTAGCTTGTAAATTTCTGTGTCTTCAGGGTTGGTTTCTGGAGAATTGTCCTTTTCCTTCTGGTCTGAATTGTTGCTGCAGTTTCTCATGGTGCTTGATGAACTAATCTTTTGTTGGGGCATTTGTGGCATTCTTAGGATGCAGATTCCACCTGTTACCGCTAGGGGGAAACAGGAGCAGAGTTTCTGGTGCCACCCTGTCTGCTGGAGGCTGTAGGGGTATTATGGGTGCTTGTCCCGGACTGGGATGTGTTCAGGCGCTTGTGTGGACTGTGCTTGGCAGGTGGGGATTCCTTTCTGGACAGAGTTAGTAACACTCTCTGGCGCCTCAGGGGCATTATGAACTCCCCCTCCCCACCAGGAAGGTGATCACCAGTAAGCTAAAAGCTGCCACTGCCTCTTCCCACAGCCACTGGTACACATTCCCTCTTTCAGGGCTCAGCAGCACTTGAACACTCAAGTGTGTGGGGCCTGGGCTGTGTTCCCCCCAGCATGTACGTCTGCTGCAGCCTTTACTTGAGGTCCATGGGTCCACTGTGCTTGGGGGGTTGGGCTTCCTCACTGGGACCTGGGCTAGGGCCACTCCTTGACACTGCAGGGGCACAATGAACTCCCTCTCCCCACCAGGAAGGTGAACCCAAGCGGGCTCAAGGCTGCTGTGCCTCTTCCCACAGCAGCCCAGGACACATTCCCACTTTGAGGGCTCAGCAGCATTATGAGCGCTCACTTGGGCCTGGAGTGTGCTTGCCCCAGTGTGTAGATCTGCTGCAATCTCTGTTTATGGTCCACGGGGCTGCTGAACTTGGTGGGCAGAGATTCCTCACTGAGACCTGGGCTAGGGCCGCTCCTTGGTGGCACGGGGGCATGATTGGCTCCCCTTCCTCACCAGGAGAATGAAAGCAATCATGAGCGCAGGCAAAGGTTGCTGCCACCTCCTCCTACAGTTGGCCCAGTGTGTGTTCCCACTTTCGGAGTGCTTGCATGCCAGGCTGGAAAGCATTCATGTGTGTTCACAGGGCTGCAAGGGGAGAGCAGGTCATGCTCACCACTCTCTGCCACTTCCCAGGGTGTCAGTTCATCCATCCTCAGGTGTATAGCTGTGTATGTCTCTCAGGCATCCTGTTGGGCTTCCTCCATTAGTCAGTAAATGTACACTTAGTTGTAATTCAAAAGAGGGAGAAACAAAGGGAACAACTCACTCCACCATGTTGCTGATGTCAATCCCAAAATTAAATTTTAAAATAGAAATATCTGTATGACAGTTTTTTTTAAAAAAATTAAATATTATTTAAGTTTTTTAGCCTAACGTTTTTGGTAAAGTAAAAAGCACACACACATGAATGATTAGGTTAAAAGTAGCTGAGAGGTGCTGGCCTGGTGGCATAGTGGTTAAGCTCACACACACCACTTCAGTGGCCCCACGATCATGGGTTCAGATCCCAGAACCTACACACCACTCATCAAGCCATGCTGTGGTGGTGTCCCACATATAAAGTGGGAGAAGATTGGCACAGATACTAGCCCAGGGACAATCTTCCTCAAGCAAAAAAAGAAAAAAGCAGCTGAGAAAGGGAACATGTTGATGTCGTCATCTGTTTAAGAATCCCACTGTGTTTTGTTTTCATAATTAGACACATGATTATTCAACTTAACCTCATTAGCATAATTATAGGTCCAAGTAATTACACTTCATCTAAAAGCTCTCCATAATGTCTGCCTCACAGTTTCCAAAAAATCAAATTACTGGAGAGAAGTATGAATGTGAAGTCCTTTAGAATGTGTTATGTTGCTGTTATAATGCATTTTTACAAAATTAACAGAGACACCCCATATCTCATAGAGTCATCTAAATGATGCTTATGGGAAACTTGGTATTACTTTCTCCTTTAAGAGATAGTTAAGATTGCTCACGTCATTAAGGTTTCCTTTAAAAGGACTGATATGTTAGTGACAACCAACAGTCATACCTATTAGCATTTATAAAATAAAAATGCCCTTGATCATGAAAGTATTTAGCCTCTCAGTGGATATACTACATTGGACAGATTATTGAGATAGGACCCAGATCTATGAAATTATATTGTTGTCCCTCTGATCTTGAACAAGTCAATAAATTTCTCTGAGCCTTTATTTCATTATCTCTAGACTTTAAATTCTTTCATCTCTGCTCTTTCTATGCTGTTTTGAGTCTCAGAGGAAGTAGCACATGAAAATACTTTAATATTTAGCAGTATAAGAGATATATTAGTATAATTGTATGTTTCTTCACCTTGAAGGTCAGAGTCCTTGAGATCAGTCTATCACCATAAAGTGACAGTGGGATCCTCAATGATTTTGAAGGTACCTGGGGCTATAGCTGAACACTCAAGAGATTCTAACACATAAAGTTGAACTGAAAGAGTGATTGGATATTACAGATACCAAATAGGAAATTAAAATTTCCCCAGAGAATTAGTAGCCTCCTGAATGAAAATGACATCTTGAGTTACACGCCTCCTTTTAGTTAAGGAGATTTGACGCACCCTTTTCAAATTTCATGGAAAAGTTCCTAAATGGTGGTTGGTCTTTTAAAAACAGTAAGCAAGATAATTGTATATCACATTGTGTTGAAGAAGAATTAGCATCCTCTCTCTTACCTTAAGTCAGGTTTTAAAAACATTCCACCATCACATTTTCCAGGTTCTACCATCCACTAAAATGTTCTCAAAATGAGTTATTTTCAAGAGTGGAAATAATCTTGAATACTTAGAATATTGGGGTTGCAAGGGCACACCAAAGATAACATTGTCAATCTCCCCATCGTCAGAAAATATCAAAGCCATTGTAATCAATGCTGTAAACACTGCTGACTAAGCTATTATCGGAAAATTGGGTCTTTTTAGGTTCTCTTACTTTTTTGCTACTTTTGATGTCTTACATCTTGAAGCTAACCGCATTAATGCACTGCAAGTGAAACCTTAGTTTCTTAAATGGACAAACAAAAGCCTAAGCCTGCAAAATAATAACAAAGCCTAAGGTAGCTGAGTTTCAGCAGAAAGTTGAGGGTAGTAAATGGGGTTTTCATTATTATGTCAAATCTTAAGTGGCATCCAACTTCTTCATATAATAATGATGTTTAATCATGTATTAGGCCCTTAATATACTAGGCAGGCTAAGAGCTATAGCGTTACTTCCCTCTATCCTTAATTGAGTGTTAAGACAGGTACTTTGATTACCACATTTTACAAAAGAGGATAGAAGTTTAATTCCTATTGTCAATAGTCACATAGCTAGTAAGAAGTGGAGTCAGGATTTAATCTTAAAATATCTGATTCTAAAATTCTTAAGAAATGTTCTGTATAACTTTGATCTAAAACCCAAGCATAACATTTAAGAATCTTCATGACCTGACCCCAATTTTCCTCTTTAACTAAACATTCGCACACACGCATGCGCACACACTGTCTAGACAAATAAGACTACTAACGGTCTTTATATCACACATTTGTATTGTTTTGGCTCTTATTTTCTCCTGTTTTACCTGGAATACTCTTTCTCTTCATCTGTGCCAATTAAGATCCTACATTTTGAAATTTCCCACTCTACAGCCTTTCACAAAGCCCTCTCTCCACACACCTAAACTAATTTCTCCTTTCTTTCACTTTATTCACATATCACTTTCTAACTTCCTGAAAATACTGGACACTTTTTGCCTGATAGTAACTTATAAATAAGGAAACTGAGTCCCAAGATGGGATGTTAAAAAACTTGGGAAAAATTCTTTAAGTCATAAATTGGTAGATCCAAATTTCTAACAGAGTTCTGATTCTAAAACTCATGGTGTCTCTGTTATAATACACCTATTCTCCCAAACGGTAAAATTCTAATGAAGATTATTAGGATCTGTTTTCCTTTTCATAATACTGTAGTGGTTAATATGACAGAGTCAGATCAATTTGGGTTTAAATAATGACTCTGATATTTATAACTGCCTAATCTTGGGTAAGTTAATTAAACTCTCTAAGTTTCGGTTTCCTCTTCTATAAATTCAAAATATGGATAAAGTGCTTACAAAAATTAAATGAGATATTATACTGTCTTTTAGCAGAAGGCCTCCCACCCACCAGTTGCTCAATAAATGGATTAATGTCAGTATCAGTTATTATTATTAGTTACTACATTGGCATAGTCTGGTGGGAAGGCATTTTTATGTCACTATTTCATAGTAGCTGTACCTTGACATGAGACACTGTAGTCAGCTTTATATGTGATTATATTCGTTGCCTCAAGATTCAATCTCATATGACTATAGTATAAGCAGTAAGCAGGATGAGATCCTGTGGTTGTTATTCTAAATGTTAAATGAGTTATTTTCATAAATCAATATATGCGGAAGGTTTTCTCCACGTTTGTTTGTGTTGTGGATTGGCCATTGTGTATAGTGCAATGTCATTTCTCCTGGCTGCATGCAGCTGCTGGCCAACCTATCATTTCCTTAAAAATTATATTTAAATCATATTTTCCATTAAAAGGAGAATAATAACCTTGAAGGCTTAGACTTGAAAATGGCTAATGGAGCTCCGCACAGTAGGAACAATCAAGTAAAATTGAGCAGAACAGCAACTAAAAGCCTATTTGCCCAAACTGATTCAAACTTGTTTTCACAAATAGGCAAGGCCAGCCGCCAGAGCAGCCATGTGGAACATTTTCCTTGTACTGAATAGATGCTAAAAAAAAAAAAAAAGATGTAGAGTATCAAAGATATAGCACATTTCTATGAACAGAGTGCATTTATTGGTATTCTTCATAGGAATGAGATAAATTAGTGCAAAGTGAAAATTGATTTATTCCTCTAAACTGAACATTTTAAGGGGCCAGGTTAAATTGTGGCAGAAGTCAGTGATCAACAAGTGCTCACAAATGCCTGGGCCTTATTCTGAACAGGAGGTCCTCAGAGATCAGAGACCAGAGATCAGAAATGGGCAATTAAAAGAGACAATAAACACAGTGGTCTGAGGAGTTGAGTGGAAAACTGGTTGTAGAAGGATATTGAACAGTTGTCCAAGAAGAAACGGGGCATATTTTGTCATGAAAACTGTAAGATTCTACATTAATAAGCAGCAAAGGAGATGAAGTCACTTCCCGTTTTCATCTCTCACTGAGGAGAGTAGCTGTTGACATAACCGAAGAGATGAATGTTCCTTTGGAAAAAGTTTAGATAATTTAGGTTAATGAGTAGAAAGTTCTCAACATGTTTTTGTCTACTCCCAAAACACATGTGGGATGGGGTGTACTCATCTTGATAGCAGTAACTTGCTATGACAGTGATTCTTAATCCAGGGCTGGGGGGGAGCAAGGTCCCTTAACACTCAAGGGGCATAGCAGGATCTGTGCCCCTACTTAACAACCTTAAGTTAAATGTGATATATATTTGCCTGCTTGGCTGAAAACTAAGATTTCTTTTACCCATTATTTATAAACATATTTTAAAGATGAGTAGAACTACATGTATGTTGAGAACAGTGATTGTGAATCTTAGTTTTGACATTCCAGAGTATCACAACATTCTTTAAAATGAATTTTAATTTGCTTCAATAAAATAAATTAGGACATCTTATAGCATTTGCTGGAAAGGTGAAACAACGGGTGTTGTAAAATAACAGAAAGGCCAGGAATTACTGTGTTAGATTACGACATTGGTATTGTACCTAAATTTGAAAGAGATAAAATTGATAAGAATATTTAATTTTTAATATTAATGTAAATAAAAAACTATTAAAAATAGATCATATTTATATTGAATATATAAATGTATAAAGGCATAAATGGATGAATAGTCATAATAATGATGAATGACAGCTATGACATATAGTACATATTATGAGTTGGACACTGTTTTAAGCACTTTATACGTTAACATTTAATTCAACAACCTAATGAAGTAGGTATTATTATCATTATACTCATTTTATGGAAGAGGAAACTGAGGCAAAGAGTGGAAAGTAACTTGTCCAAGATTGTGCAGGTAATAAGCAGCAGAACCAGCCTCTGAACCTGGGAAATCTAATTGCAGAGTTTGTACAAATAGGGGTAAAAAAGATAAATGAGTTTAATGTCCATGGTGTAGGAGAAAGATAAAGAATCAAATGAACATATTAGAGCAAAGCTAAGCAAAGGAAAGACACAAGCAGGTGGGAGCTCCCCTTTCCCTAGAGAAGTGTCAACTGTTTGCCAGAGGTGCTGTCATTTCCCTGAAATGTAGGTATTAGCCACAGATTTTTGAAAAACTGAACTCTGTTAAAAAAATAGTTTAAAAGATAATTACACGTTTACTAACTGTACCAACATTACTCAATGTTTATTTTTAAAATACTATGCCTTTTAAAATACACATGAAATAAACTACAGCTACAATTAGGTATCTTTTTCTCATTAATCCCTAACTATGTTGATTCCTATTTTCTCATTTTTCTAATTAGAGTTTCAGAGTGAAAAATAAATCTTAACTTTTTTGGCACCTCTTTGGTTTTTTGTCAAAAATGTCAAGACGTGTGCAAAGTTAGATAATATGACTTCACAAAAGTTCACGTCCGCCTAGTTCTCTCCTCAGCTGAAGATTATATTCGCTCTGTTAGCTTTTTCTTACCCTTACTTAGCTACCTCCAGGGCTAAGGGAAAGATTTGTCACCTTCCTATCACACTTTTCTAAAAGCTGTGCTGAGTTTCCTCCTGTCAGCAAGACAGATAGGGTGAAATGAGAGTCGTAGAGGTATGCTTCTGCCTACAGTGAGTCTTATTTTAAAAAGAAAGGAGTGATTTTCAGCTCTTCCTTACAAGAGCCTGCTCTTACTGCATGAAAGGCATTACACCTGCTATTTGATTTCTTAAAATGTTAACTTGCCAACCTGGCCATTTTAAAGCCTACTTCTTAATAACAGTTGTTTTCTGAAAGCACATCTTGATAAATGCTTAAATCAAAAGTAAGTTTTTCGAAATAAATTGTGTTTACAGTTGTGTTACAGTATGAGATGGAAATGTGCTCACTCTCCAGAGGAAAGAAAGTGATTTAGTTCAAACGTTTAAATATTATACTTTAGAAATTGTTCGACATCTTAGAATGTCTTCACTGTGTCTTTTCTCTAAGACCTAAAATTAATGTGTTCCCAAACTATCACAACATTAACAGTTCCCATCATTTCCAAGTTGCTTCAAGAATCATCATGCCTCTAAGGGGAAATTGAACTAATGCCCTCCAATAGCACAATGGTTATTAACTTAAGTAACCATTATAAATGAGAATGAAATCAGGCAATCTATTGCCAGAGTATTTGGTGTTGAGCTGATAAGGGCTCTCACATAATTGCTTATATAGAGATATAGCAATCATTTTTATATGATATAAAAATAAGAATGATGATACCTCAATAAAAAATATACCAAAATCTCACGCTGAGTGCTTTCTTTCTTTTGCCTTTCCACATAACATAAGGAAAACCAACATTTGGGGCAAGACTCAATGTACTCAATGAATATTTCAGGTTCCTAGTAATATGAACTGTGTGGGTTTTCTATTCATTGTCCATGTGAGCTGATGTTCTGTTAGTGCCATTGAGTCGATTCTGACTCCTGGTGACCCTGTGTGCAGCACAGCTGTACACCGCCCAGTCTTTTAGCTTCATCCTCTCACCTTCTGGCACTATATCAATCAATGGTCTGCTGCTAGTCATAGGGTTTTCATGGCCAATTTTTTTGGAAGTGGGTGGCCAAGTCCTTCTTTCTAGTCTGTCTTAGTCTGGAAGCTTCACCAAAACCTGTCCACCATGGGTGACCTTGGCCAGTATTTGAAATGCCGGTGGCATAGCTTTCAGCATCACAGCAACATGCAGCAGCCACAGTATGACGATGGTTCGCTAACTGGAAACAAACCCAGGCCTCAGCAGTGAGAGCAGCAAATCTTAACCACTAGACCACCAGGGCTGGTCCTTGATGTTCTAGTAACAATTAAAAATACTTATGTGTTTAGGGCTCTTTAACAACACACACTATTTTTTTCTTTTTACCCTGCATTGGGTAATATTTCCACGTTGAAAGCTGAATTAGTCATCTATTAACTCCATTTGACAAGAAACTGAGCCCTGAAGAGGTTCAGTGCTCCATCCTATTGGGAGTCAGGCTAGGTACAGAACTCAAAACTGCAGAACACACGTAGCAACACAAAGGGCTTATCAGGACCAGGAGATAGGAGTTTTTGGAGGAAAACAACACAGAAAATGATTACATACCTTTTAGATAAAGTGCATATTGGAAAGGTTTGGTCACTGTTATCCCTATTTGTAATGAATCAAATATTTTTAAAATACATCGTAATTGTTATCCATCTCACCATTATCCTGGGCTCCTCTGATTCTGCTGCAATTAAACCTTTACCTCTGCTGATATTTATGTCTATTAAATAGCATGCTAAAGTCTGTGAAATAACTTTCTTTCACCTCTGTTTTAGTTCGTGCCGTTCAGGGATTATATTGACAGAAGCGGAAACCACATCCTGAGCATGGCTAGATTGGCTAAAGATGTCCTCGCTGAGATCCCTGAGCAGTTTCTCTCCTACATGAGGGCCCGAGGAATCAAGCCATCACCCGCGCCTCCGCCGTACACCCCGCCTACACATGTGTTACAGACTCAAATATGACTGTGCTCCGAAATGCTAATGTTAACTACACATCTCTTATAACTGCTGAGTCTTCTTTGCTCCTGGTGCTCTGTCATGAACCAGGGAATGAGAAACTTTTCTCGGTTGGGTTTCAGCAGTACTGGTTAATATGCTTTCTTGGATCCAAAATTAATTCTCCTCCTAAACCAAAACTGTAAATATGGTTGTTGCATGGGCAACAGAAAAGTTGTTTAAATGCTTGAAGCAAAATATGGATGTCTTCTCTGAATCTTTAACTTTTTTTTTTTTTGGACAGAAACAGCTAATTTCCAATGTATTGTTGGGAAAAAGCACAAACTATGTTTTTAACTCAAATATTGTCCTCGACTGCTGTGTATATAGGAAGGCAGTCTGTTTATCAATGTTTACATGTTACTACTTTTTAAATTTCAATACTTTTATAAATGTTCTTAAGAATAAGAGTTTTGAATATTGAATCCTATGTCTTCTAAATTGCAATAGCTATCATCACAAGAGCAATATCTCTTTGAATGACTGTCTGGACAAATACCATTGCAAACAAGGGAAAGGAAAGATGCTTTCATATTTCTCAATAAGTGAATTGTCTTACAAAGCTCCATCTGCTTAGGAATCAGTTTCTCTGCACTGTTTGCCAAGTATGGGAGTTTAAGCTGAGCAGATGTGGATCCTGTAAGAACATGCATCTTTCATGGTGTTTGGGTTCTAAATTTAGACTGCAGTCAGTTTATGTTTTGTAATGCTAAGTAGAAATAATAAAAAGTCAAACATCGTGAACTGTAAATGCACAGAAAATACTTTGTGTAAAAAGTAGCGTCTTTATATTATAATGCTATTTAGAAAGACTAAAACCCAGAATATTTAACTGTGAACTATGTAGCAGAAGTTTTCAACTTTTTATTCCATTCTGCCTTGTCTAGATATTTTAATTCAAAGGGATACTGGCTCTCTTGATTTGGATTCCTTGTAATCGCCTTTCCACATTGCCACGCAGGGTGCACAGGCTGGAAGTTTTTGTGAAATTCCCAGTTAAATACACAACCATGTGACTTAGTGCACAACACATTTGTGAAATGATCTACTCCTCTATCCTGATCTGCCTGTCCACAATTAATTGTAAAGAGTTTTTGCATGTACAGTTTTTACAAGAATTACAGTTTTGTGACATTGTGTCTAAACTTAAGCATTTCTTTAGAACAAATGGCCTTAAATTCTCACAGAATTCCTGGAAATGATTGTGAATTGCCTTCAAATAATAGAAAAGTGTATTTATTTTTTTCTTTTGTGTCAACAATGTAACTGCTTTATAATATTTTTCCTTACTTATACCCTATTTACTACTTGATTTATTTCTACTGTATGTTGTTCTCTTTGTCCCAAGTTGACTTAGGGTGACTTTTATAAGCATGAAACTATTTTACTGAAAAGAAAAATATATACATCCACATATCTAACAGTATCAATGTTATATAATTATGTAATATTAAATTGTCCATTTTTAAGTATGTATTAAAATCTTTAAAAAGGATAACTATTTGCTCTGTAAATTTTATGTATGAATGACATGGAGTCTGATGATTTCTTTATTGATCTTAAATATTTATGTCAGTATAGTTTATTAACCTACAGATTTTTTATTTACCTTCATTCATCAGTCCAAAAAACAAAAATAAATAAGATCAATATTCTTTCCTGCTTCTCAAACATCAGTTATTTTTCCTTGAACTGATCAGAGAAAATGAGAGATGTGTACTTTCTTATCTAATAAGTGTGTGTCCAAACCCAGTGGGGGTAGATGGCTAAGTTACAAATCTTATCCTTTGTATGGCTGAGAATAATCATCAGAAACATATGTGATGTTAATTCTCTATGTAAGATTAGAACATACCTAGTCTTTTCTCTTCGTTGCATAAATGAAGAAACCAAGACTGAAGGGGTTGAATGATTTATCCAAGACTATATAGCTCATTACCATTGCAAAAATACTTAGATTTTGTGAGTTGCCATTAGGGGCTATGCAATGCAAAGTCTCAGAGACATATTCCATAAACGCAAATGCATGTCAATAGTTGCACGTACAAACTAGGTATCTGGAGTATTTAGACATGAAAGTAATGAGAAACAAGAAAGGTATGTATTGAGAGAAGAGTGATAGCTCCAAGTCATCAAAGCTGCAGCAGAAAGCAGACTATGACTGGGCACCCTCAAGAACCCTGGAGGATGTCTTATCTGTCTTATGCTGTCTCGTCTCTGTAATCCAATTTTCTCCCTCTCTGATGAAAATGATTTTAACTCCAGGATGAACCCTCAGCCTTCTCTTCAAGTATCTCCATCACCTGGTCTCACCCAGTTATATAACATCAATTTCCATCGCTTCCCAAATGCATATTAAAATTATCCAGACTTGTCTCATCACTTTTCTCCAACCAATCTGAGTTCCTTTGGAAACTCGGGCATAGTTCATACTCTTTCCTTCCATCAGGCTCTCTCCTTAGGCCTCCATCTAGAATACCCTTTGCATCTTCTAGCTCCAGCCCCAACTCCTCTTGATCATGTTCTTTTAAGACGTCAGCTACCAATAATCAGTACTTTCTATGAAGTCATCTTTGCATTGCATTTTAGCAGATTTGTTACCTCATATTACTTATAAACTATTTTTCTTTGTCTAGGTCATCTTGTCTCCCCAACACCAGGGAGTATGATTTAATGGCAACTGGATATAGGTAAATTTTAAAAGCTTCCCAGTTTACTGTGATGTGTGAGCAGGGTCTCTACCTGCTGCCATTAAAGAGCATGGGATGACTCAATCACTGCTTTTAAAATTCCCTCTCCCAGCATGTAATAGGGGGAGAAAAGAAGAGGTGGATATAATTGTGAATGGTGTTTTATGTGTGGGAGTAGGGCTGGAGTAAACATTATTTTATTCTTCAGACTTAATGAAGATAATTAGGTGGACTCGTGTACTTTTTTTAATACTGTGTCTTATCATCAGCTTAGGATGTAAAGAGATTTCTCTCAAAAGGATGAGGTTGATGTGGTTATTTCTCAAAGGACCACCAACTGCCAAAGATTTTTCTGAAGAGTGTGCCTTTTCCTTTCAACATGTGTGCATTTTAACTGTTATGCCTTTGTGTTACTTTTTTTTTTTTTTTGAGGAAGATCAGCCCTGAGCTAACTGCTGCCAACCCTCCTCTTTTTGCTGAGGAAGCCTGGCCCTGAGCTAACATCTGTGCCCATCTTCCTCTACTGTATTATATATGGGATGCCTACCACAGCATGGCTTTTTGCCAAGCGGTGCCATGTCCGCACCCGGGATCCAAACCGGTGAACCCCAGGCCTCCGAGAAGCAGAACATGTGCACTTAACCGCTGCACCACCAGGCCGGCCCCACCTTTGTGTTACTTATATCTGTAACTGACACAAAATGGTAGTACACTTAATAAAACCTCAAAGACTAATTTCTGTCATTAGCACAAATTAGGTACGCTTCCTAATAAAGAAACAGAGCTGAGGATCAAATCAGTTTCCTTTGAGTGCCTGTGGTATCATTTAGTAAAGACTGGAAGGGTGGAAATCTATTTGTAACATGTACATGTGTACGGAGATCTCCCATCAGTTTGTCACAGATAGTTTAGAGTCATCTTGCAGTTGGCTTACAGGTGTACCCTTTGGGGTATTGGGGGTTCCCAGCCTCCAGCATCGTCTTATGCTAACTTCAGGATGTTTTACAAATATTCCTTTTTTAAATGTATATCTTGACTGAGAAAGTCAGGAAAGCCCTGCCTTACAGAGATTATTTCTCAAATAATCTTTGCTTATGATAGGTTCAACCTTTAATTTTTTTTTACTTAGATACCCTAGTATATTTATACTACAGTTAAGCTGGAATAATGTTCCATATACAACTCCATGACAAATCTACTGTGGAAAGCAAGGCCCGGAGGAATAAGCTGTGAGTGTCCTCATGAGAATCTCAAGTTTACATCCATCATGCACATCTTTTTACATTGCGCTATAGAATTTCTAAGAAAACTTTCTTGCCTTTTCTATCATTGTATTTACAAGCATTCTGCCACTCACCGAAAGAATGGATTCCTTAATCTGTATCACCAGATGACCCACAGGACATGGAAGCATAAAAATCAAAGGGATTCAAAGTTGATGGTTATTTCCCTCAGAATAAACACAATTCTAGATGACTTCCCCTCCTCCTCAGCTTTGCTGTGCCCCTCCCCATCTCCCCACCAAATATTCCTCCATTTGCTCTGCTGATCCTTGAAAATCATCTAACGACAGGCAAACCCTTTCATTCCACAAAAATATAGGGAGGTGCTGAGATGAAAGACATGGAACTTTTAAGAATTAATAAGCACAATTTTAGAAACATACTGATGTACTTATTTGCACCAAGACTTTTTTTCCCCAAAGATTGGCACCTGAGCTAACATCTGTTGCCAGTCTTCTTCTTCTTTTTTTTTCGTCTTCTCCCCAAAGCCCCCCCAGTACATAGTTGTATATTCTACTTGTTGGTCCTTCTGGTTCCGCTATTTGGGATGCCACCTCAGCATGGCTTGATGAGCGGTACTAGGTCCATGCCCAGGATCTGAACCCGTGAAGCCCTGAGTTTTCGAACTTAACCACTTGGCCACTGGGCCAGCCCCAAGACGTTTTTTGTAAAAGGCTTTTCCTCATCAGATCTTTTCTTAAGATATGATTTTGATGAGGGAAGACTTGGTACATCGTGACCAGACAAATGCTGGGAAGGACTTCCTTTGAAGATATGAAAGGGGAACAAGAGAACCAACAACTACAAGCTGGAGCTATGCTTATCACTCTTTTCATAGATGATCATCCTAGCAACATTCACATCTCAGAGTTCAAATTTCACAACTAAAGTAAGGAGCCACCAAATAGAAGTATTTGTCAATAGACAGTAGGGTAAATTCCCCATAAAAAAATTATTTTTCTTTAAATTGATGTGACCAACAACAATCATTTTACTGTATGGAAATATTTATTTGTAATTAAGCAAAATTTACTAACATAATACGCAGGAGTCTCCAAGCATATTGTTTGTAGTAAAATTATTACCTAAAGACATGCGAGTTCTAATTCATATCACAGACTTCTGAACAGTTTGAGAGGAAGCAGGGTTGTTGCTTTCTTCATGCTCTATCAAGCCACCCCCAACCCCGTCTGCCGTTGCTCTTACTTCCTGGGCCTTGGAGATGCTCTGGATGTTGAAATCTAAGAGAAGGATGACCACCGAGCTCTTCCTGTGGAAAGAGTGAAAGCCAACTGATCTAAAGATTTGCTCATTTAGTTTTAAAGCAACAGTGGCCATGACCTCATGATTTTCCCATCACAAAGTTATTCATTAATTTAATTTCCATGAAACAGGCCTGCTGGGCATTCCTAATGTATTTAGACAAGCTGATTTCCTACAGATAGGATTTGCTATTAGTCAAATAGGTGGATATCGTTGACCTTACAAATTAGGAGGAAGGATGAAGGAAGGAATATGCTAAGGGTTGCCTTAAAAATAGCCCCCTTTCAGAGATCTTCCTTGCCTTACAAAATAAGTTAATTAATACAAGTGATAAGACTGGGTCAGTAATTTTGACAGAGAACAACCAGTTTGATAACTCTTACAATTTCCACAAGATAATTCTGACAAGAAACAATAAAGCATCTATCAAATCTTTTAAAAAATATTTTATTCTGAATCTCCTTAAAATCAATAAAATGATTTCACTATTTCATCATTTTCAACATTAGCAAAAGGCGTATTCTATAGTATAGAGAAAGGCAAATTTGGCCCATGCTGTAGATAATTCTGCACCAGAAGTTTTAAAAGAAAGTGGGGGATCCCTGAGAAAACAAAGTGACAATCACTAAAAACTCCTTAGGTTTCATCAAGAACAAAGTTTCAAGTCCCTAAACAAACAGACCTAACAAAAACATCTATGATATAAGTTTGCAAATTCTGAGTTAGTTCATCAAATGGCAATCTGGCAAGATAAAGAATTACAAGTACTTTTAGTTATTCATTTATTTTCTGAGGATATATGGTAGTTTTAAATCAATGAGTTGAAATCTAAACTGAAAGGATTTTGGGGCTGGCCCAGTGGCACAGCGGTTAAGTGCACACGTTCCACTTCAGTGGCCTGGGTTTCGATGGTTCAGGTCCCAGGTGCAGACATGGCACTGCTTGGCAAGCCACACAGTGGTAGGTGTCCCACATATAAAGTAGAGGAAGATGGGCACAGATGTTAGCTCAGGGCCAGCCTTCCTCAGCAAAAAGAGGAGGATCGGCAGCAGTTAGCTCAGGGCTAATCTTCCTCAAAAAAAAATAAAATATAATAAAAAAATAAACTGAAGGGATTTATGTGTGCTTTGCCTCTTCTATAGGCTGGTTATAAAATTGCTAGAAGCTTCACCAGAAGGAGTGTAACTCATTACCATGCTGTATGTTAGAGTCAAAAGACCTGAATTTCCATCTTAGCTGTCTGATTTTTGAAAAATATCCAAATCCAATTTTTTTTTTTTTGGTGAGAAAGATTGGCCCTGAGATAACATCTGTGCCAGTCTTCCTCTACTTTATATGTGGGACACCGCCACAGCATGGCTTGATGAGTGGTGTGTAGGTCTGTGCCCAGAATCTGAACCCACAGAACCCGGGCCACCAAAGCACAGCACAAGAACTTAACCACTATGCCACTGGGCCAGCTCTCCAAATCTAATTTTTATCATCCATATCATGAGGTTATATTTATAAAAGTCCTTAAAGCACTATTCTTCTGTGGTTCTCTCGATGATAGAAGTCATTTCAATTGGAGCACACCCTGAAGCTTGGCCCTGTATGAGCCTGATGGGAGGAGGTTCTTGAATGAGCTTGATGAAGTGAGCTATCAAAGAGCCTCCTGAGAGATTGGTCAGCAAGTGAAAAATCTCAGCTTCTTATTTAAAAAGGCAGGTTATTAGCTTGGCCATGACTCTAAGTCAGTCGCATATTCTCGCTGTTCTTCTCTTTGCCTGAGAACCTGGAGGATGTGGCAAAGATAAGAGAAAAGCCCAGTCCTGTTGCTCGATGAAGTTCTTTGAATTTATTTGTACGTGACCTCACGCCTGTGTCCCTGCTTTTATCGTGCCATCTTTTACCACATTTTTAATCACTCATTTGTTGTCTGTATTTCAGGTTTGTTCATGAACTCCATGATAACAGAAAGCAGGCAGCTCTCGTTCTCTCTTCCAACTGTAACACATAATACAGGACCCAGCTCTTAGTAGGTCATCAATTGAATTATTGCAAGTGAATTGAATCAGAAGATGGATCAAAAGAATGTTACATTAATGACTTAATATTTTAAGATAAGCCTGAATTTCCAGGTATCCAGACTGAGAGAGATCGGTAAACCTTAAAACAGCACCAAACCTCACCTTTCCCACGTTTATTTATCCCTCCCCTAAGCCAGCACTGTGAAAGGGAACGAACAGCCATCACAGCCTCCCTCTCTCCACCTGCTCGTGGGGCTAATTAGCAGGAAAATGGTCAAAAGGCAGGCAGGCAGCAGCAGAGAAGAGATTAATGAAGCTCTGTCAATCTGATAGTCACAGGTCCAGACTCAGGATGGTCTGAAAAGAAAATATGCACAAGATGTCAGCACCTTATATTATTTCTGCTTTCAAATTTCTTGTGACCAAGCATGCTAAATAAAAGAAAGCAAAACAAAATTTTTAAAGTCTGTTTTAAGTGTTACCCAAAGTTCGGTCTCTGAACCCGATGCCAATCCAAATGATGAGAACAGAATCTTGAGTGAAAAGGAAAGACAGCTTCACTTTGCCAGGCAGAGGGAGCAAAGCAAGGGCTAGTGCCTCAAGAATTGCTAGCTCCCCATTAAGAAACGGGTAGGAGCTTTTACTTGGGGTTTTAGGTAAGGGAGTGGGGCGTGCAGCTTTGGCCGGCAGTCTGCATTTGGCCTCGTGGGGCTATTTGCGGGGCCAGAGAAGAGAATTACAGATGAGTGTCCTTGGCTCTTTATCTCTGTGGCGGATGGTGGATTCCTCTGGGAAGCTCCGGTTTCTTGATATTCTCTGGACGTCAGTTTCTCTGTAAGAGGACTTCAAGGTCCTGTGATTAGCTGCAGCTTTAGTGGGAGCCCAGCTTGAGGTCATCTGGGTGTTAACGATTTCTAACTCCAATTTGGTCGTAAAGCTCAGGGAGTCAGAGGTTAAAGAAGCAAATATTTATATGACTGTAACTAAAGAAGCAGGGAACAGGGATGAATGCTTTTTAACCCCGTATATGCTGGGATCAATGTGGGGGAACCGACATCAGGGCTGGTCTTAATTAAGAGCCTGTAACATAAGCATGTTGGCCTACATTCTACCTTAAAAATGAAAGCAGCAGGAATTCATATTTTAGGAACTGGGAAAGCATACCGTGTCCTTCCCTTTGCATTTTATCCATGTTTTGTGTATTTCCAAGTGGATTGTGCATGCGTGTGTGTGGGGAGGGGTGACTCCCTGCCTTCACTCATGCATGTACCTGCATCTATGTGTACCCAACAGTAAATGTGGGGGTGCAAAGAAGGGCATTGGTGCAGAAGAAATGGCAGTGCCTTACAAGCATTTACTGCCTTTCCAGGTGCTGATTATCTATCCTGGGGAATGTATTCCAAGGCTGTACAGAATGTGGACAAGAACACAGAAGGTTAGGACTTTGCAGCTGCATTCATAATAGGACAGGTTGACTTGCAAATCCTACTGTGCTGATATTTATGATTATGAATGTGTTCCTGCATCCTCTGCTTAGCAACAAGGGAGAAGGATTTAATGAATATGAATTTGGCTGTGGGGAAGAAATGTGGAGGACTGTAGTTACTACCTAGTGGTATTTTAGCTCAGAATTCCACCCACCATTTGGTAAGAGTGAATTCCATTTAACTTTCTAAGAAGGAATGAATAAATACTGCAAATCTTACCTGTATCCTCCATTAGATAATCTACTTCCTATAACTATTTCCTAAACGATAGCGACGACTTTGGTTTAGCATTTAATCACTTAGAAAGCGCTATCTCACATGTAACCTCTGTCTACACCTGTCAAAACGCTGCTCACCCTCCAAACTTCGGCCAAATGCAGCTTTCCATCAAAGCTTTGCTGCATTTCCTAGATTACTAGGAATCAGTGCCTCTTTTTCTCAGGGCTGTGTGTAGGTATTCTGCTCTGCCTCTCCAGGGGCAGGCGATGCTTGCAGTGGAGACCTCTTACTGCTGTGACACTGTGGGGGGCCGATCTGCCTGTCTGGGCTTCATTAACAGAAAGCCCATTTGCCCAAAGATGTGAGTCACATTCTCCAGTGTAACCTTTGCCAGAGATAAAGCTAACGCTTTGTCTCCCATCTGCTTTCCTCCCTTGTCCTGTTTCTCATTGCTTCAGAGATGGGAGTGACTTATCCAGCCTCTCAATAACCCCAACAGTCTCCCAACGAGTCCCCTGCCTGCACTGTTATTCATTGTCCTGCATTGCTCTGCACAGCCACCCCTGACTGGGATTCTCCCATCTTGCAGGAGAGAATCCACAATTCTTAGTTTGTGTCCTCCCCTAAAGGGGAACCTGAGACAAAGACTGGGGAGCATGTAGTTTATTAGGCAGATAATCTCCCGGAGTGGGAGTGAGGGACTTGGGAGAGGGACGGGAAGAGGGAAACTCATTATAAGGGTATATTGTCAAAGTCATTGAAGGCAACACGGCTCCCTCCTGCCTCCAAACTTCTGAGGCTCATATAGAATGCTTCTCAGGATCATCTACCTGGAAACGGATGAGGAGAACTATTTCTGTGTAAGCTCCCGTCTCCTATCGCTTAGAGTGGCCTGCACTTCTGGGCTGCTCACATGGGCTTGAGGAATGGGCTTCTCCAGCACCCATGGCATTGGAGCCTTTCAAGGGTGGAAAGTTAAAGACATGCAGTGCATGCTGGAGGTCAGACGTTGTCCGCAGAAGGTGAGTTGAAGCCTGCATTAAGCCAGCCATGGCTGAAATCGGACTGGGGCTAAGAGAGTGTGCTGAGTCATCAGAAGCATATGAAACATAGGGCCTTGAAAGCCCAAATTGAGCTGGTACGGCCTGTGATTCCAGCCTCACATCCTGCCACTTCTCCTTCCCACACGAAACACAACCTGTGTTAAAGTGCTTGCCGTTCTTCAGATATACCCCATTCCATGCCAGTCCTTCTACCTTCTCACTCCTGCTCATCTTCCAATGCTCTGCTTAGGGAGCTCTATGTACTTGTCCCTATTCACACATTAAATACCATGATACTTATTTATACTATACAACTTTTAATTGAAGTACAATATACTTAAAAAGTGCAAAAATCATAAGCACATTGCTTGATGCAGCTTCACAAGATGAACATATCTATGTAACCACCATGCAGGTCAAAAATATAACATTACCAGCACTCCTTTTTTTGCCCCATCAAAATCACAGACTCTTCCTCAACGTCCCCACAATCTTGACTTTTATCACTGTAGGTTATTTTTATCTTTTTTTTTTTTCCAAAATGTATATAAGTGGAATTATACAATTTGTGCTCATTTGTATTATTTCTTTCATCCAATATCTTGTTTGTAAGATTTCTCCAAGTATCTGTGCATAGGAGTTTTTAAAATTCTGTGTTGTTCCATTGTATTCATATATCATCATTTGTTTTTCTTTCTTTTTCGATGGACATCGGATTATTTTAAGCTTTGGAACGTAATGAAGAAAGCTTTATGACTAATATTGTACGTGATTTTTGATACAAATATGCATCCATTTCTCCTGGGCTTATGCCTAGGAATGCTTCATGACTTAAAGTTTACTTGGTCTGAAATTAGTATAGCTAAGCTAGTCTGCTTTTGCTTAGTACTCTTGTGGCCTATCTTTTTTCCATTCTATACTTTCAGTCTTTCTCAACCCTATATTTAAGATTTCTCTTTTGGTAGCAGCATTTACTTGGATTTATATTTCTGCTTCTCCAGGAACAGGCTTTGAATTTACAGTGGGGGGACCTACCTGGGGTAGTGCTATGAATGAGTCAATCTCTCCAATGCTGAGGGTGAGTATTAGAGAGCCCTTCTGCCAGAAGTCACATTCTCCAGCAGGACTGATAACTTTATCAATGATAAGGCTACAGCTAGAGTTGCCAGATAAATACATCATGTTCAGTTAAATTTGAATTTCAGATAAACAACGAATAATATTTTAGTATAGGTATGTTCTAAACATCATATGGGACATACTTTTACTAAACCATTATTCGTTGTTTATCTGAAATGCAGGTTTAAGTGAGTGTCCTGTATTTTTCCTTGCCAAATCTGGCGACCTTTGCTGCATCCTGTCTGACAGTCAATTTCTCACATGGCTCTGCACAGCCGTTCCTGGCTGGGGTTCTCCCCACCTTGCAGAATAGAACCCCAAATTCTTAGTTGGTCTTCTCCTAAAGCAGAGCCTAAGACAAAGATTTGGGTGCAAAAAAAAAGACAAAAATTTGCTCCACTCATATTATGTTCTGTTTTTTCTCTTTACTCAACTTGTCTTTGATTAATCAAGTATTTTTTGCTATTTCACAATAAAATTACCAGGCTGTTAGCTTCTTAGTTATATATTCTTTTACTCTTCTTTTAATGTTACTAATGTTACAATACTAATACGTATTGTGATTTATTAGGTACTAGAGAAATTAGTACTTACACCACATCCCAGATAATGATAGGATTGTAGACTATTTTAACTCTGAATTTTTGTGATTTTGTTGAAATATATTTTAATTCTACATATATGTTAAACTTCATAAAATACCATGATTAATTTTGTACAGTTACTATTAATTTATCCTTACCCACATTTCTTCTCTATTTTTCTTCGGTAGTTTCTACATTTCATTATTTCTGTCTGAGATAATTTTCCTTTTGCCTTAAGAACTCTCTTTACTTTTTCTATTCTTTTTTTTTAGGAAGATTAGCCCTGAGCTCACATCCATGCCCATCTTCCTCTACTTTATATGTGGGACGCCTGCCATAGCATGGCTTGACAAGCGTCCTCACTGAAGATCCAAACTGGTGAATCCCGAGCCGCCTAAGTGGAATATGCGAACTTAACTGCTGTGCCACCGGGCCGGCCCCTACTTTTTCTTTTGTTGAGAGTCTACTGCTGACAATTTTTGTTTTTCTGGAAAGCTGTTTATTTTGCATTCACTTTTGATGGATATCGTCTCTGTGAAAAAGTTTTAGATTGACATTGACATTTCTTTTTTTTGTTCTGCACCTTAAAGTTGTCATTCCATTGTCTTCTTACTTCCATTGTTAAGAAATCAACTCTCTAGGACTTAGAGTTTATCTTTAAAGGTAATGTGCCTTCCTCTCCCTACAACAGGATATTTTTTGTTTTTGGCATTCAGTAATTTTACTACGATGTACTTAAGTGTGGTTTTCCTTTTCTTTTTATTTGGGTCTGAAGAGCTTTTTGAAATTGTGGATTGATATTTTTGATAAATTTTGAAAAATTTTCAGTGATTATCCTCTTAAATATTGCTTTTGCATCATTTCTCTTTCTTCCCTTCTGGGATTTCAGCTACATGCCCTATAAATTATTATACATTTTTAAAGTATATTCCATCTATCTTTCTCTGTGTGCTTCAGCTGGATATTTTCCATTAACCTATTTTCCATTTCATTAATCTTCTCTTGACTCCAATATCCTATTAAACTTATCTATTAAATTCTCAATTTTGATTATAGTCGTGAGTTGCTTAATGATGGGGATAAGTTCTGAGAAAAGTGTCATTAGGTGACTTCATCGTTGTGCGATCATAGAGTGTACTTACACAAACCAAGATGGTATAGCCTCCTACACACCTAGGCTATATGGTACTGATCTTATGAGACTACTGTCTTATACGCAGTCTGTCATTAACCAAACCATTGTTATGGGCACATGACTGTATTGTATTTTTTACTTCCATTTGATTATATATTATGAATTTCAGTTCTTTAATGAAAATTTCCATCATCTTTTCTATTTTTTTAGCATATTAACCACACTTATTTTAACGTTTATTTCTGATAACTTCAATATCTGGGATGTTGAAGGATCTATTTACATATATTTTTTAGTCACTTGCCCTGTTTCTTGGTTTGCCTAGTAATTTTTATTTAATACTTGAAGCATGTCTGGAAAAATTATAGGATTTCTAGAAAATTTGTTTGTTTCTCCTATAGAATATTCCCCCTACCTTCCTACAGACAGGCGAATGGATTACATGGAGTGGACCACCTTGCTCCAATCACGGCCTGAGCTGTTTCCAGGGAAGAGAGCACACTCCGTTAGGTTATTCTACCTCTGCTTCACCCTTGCTTCTAAGTGCACCTTTGCAAAGGTTCTAAATAAGACTGTAGGGTGTTTACTAGGTTCTCTCCTTTATGGTAGCTCTAAACTCTAAGTTTATTTTCTAGCTCCATGAGATTGCTTGCATCTTGGCTGGATTCACTCTTTCTTACCAGCTGATCTTAGCATTTTGGCTTAACTTCTATCCCCACCTCTCCAAGACAAGAATTAGCAAATACTGCAAATGAAAAAAATCAGTGCAGGACGTTGAGCTTAACTAAATGAGCATCCCTTCTCTCCCAAGACCTTGGACCTTCTTGGGTCCTCAGCTTTGGCATCATTGCCTCTTGCACCCTTTCCCTAATCCTTCAGGGTGGTATCTGACAGTATCCTGGGCTGAGAATCCCTGCTGAAGCCACCTACTAGACTTCCAATAAGTTTCTCTCTCTCTTTCTCATCCTCTTCCTCCCCCTCCTTCCTATTCCTTCTCCTCCTCTTCTTTGGTTTTTCTAGGTATGTTTGTTTTGTGTGTGAAAGTATTGGTTTGTCACAAGCTCCTTAATCTTAGAAATGGAAGATCCTAGAATTATTAACATGTTTGTATTCCCCACTATAATGAAAGTTTCCTAAAGACAAATAATATGCCCTTTTCATGATGATTAAATTAAATTTGCTGAATGAGAAAGAGCTGATCTTTATCTGAACATTGTTTAAAGAGAGAGGAAGTAAGAAGACTGAAGTTGTAAGAAACGAAACTGACTAACAGGCATCCATCTGACTTTAGAGCAATAGTAGAGTCAATGTTCAAAATTAATTCATCTGTTTAAATATTTATCCAATTTCATAGTACTGTGTGATGGTCAAACATAGGACAGGAAAAACAGGTCTCGCACAGGTGTGATGGAATCTGAAATCAGAGAATATGAATGAAAATTCATTTTCTTCTTCTTCCTCCTTGGTGTAAACCAAACATGGAGCATTTCAAGATCTGCGTTCTGTTCATCTTTCTAGCCATTTACTTTTCTCTCTCCCAGCGTCAGTACATGTGCTTCAGCCACACTGAACTCCTTGCTGTGTCTCAGGGGAGTCATGGTCTCTTTTATTTGTAGGCCCATTCACATTCTCCACTCTCCTTCTCCTAGTTAATTCCTTTCTTTCTTCAGGTCTCACTTCAAACACCATTTCCCTGAGGATCTTTCCCTGATCCTCTGAGGCTGGGAAAGGTGTCCTTTGTGTATGCTCCCACTGTGTCCAGTGCTCAATATTCCTTTTCACAACTGTGTTTGTCACTCTCATATTTTCTCAGTTATAGGTCAGTTTTCCTCATCATACTGTGAGCCTCATGAGGACAGTGACTCCATATTGGTGTTGACGATTCACAGCCAGCACAGAGCCAGGTACACATTCAGTACTCAATAAACATATGTTAAACCAAACTGAATGTCCAGTGAGTTGAAACTATAGAAATAGTCTAGAACCATAGGCATAAAATTTAACTCAAAGAAAAATTTTTAATATCTCACCCATTTCACAAACTTTCCCAGGCAAAGCGTAAAGCTCAACAATTTCACACTGTCCTGATCTCTTTTTGATACATGCAGCATCGCAAATAGCTTCACAGACTGTTTCTTTTCCTGTCTTACAATGAGAATCATTCCTCCAGTCTCAATGTAAAGCAGCAAGACAGAGAGATATTATTTTCTGGCACAAAATATCATCATAGACTGGAGAAAAATAGCTCTGAAAGCCTCAAGCTGTTTTCAGTGGTTGATGTTTCTTCATCCTCTGATTAAATAAACTAATAAATAAACCTACCTTCTTGAGCTTGCATCTGCTTTGCCTTATGCCTAAGCGCCACCCCCCACCTCGCCATTTCCATGGTAGCAATATGAAGGACCAACCAACCATTTTAGTGACTTCAGTAAATTCTTGTTTGCTTTCTGTCTGATAATGTCATTGCTTTGGTTACTGTTTCCTGGATAATTTAATAAAATCTCAAGAAACCATCTTCCAGAACATTACAATGTTCTCATTCCTGTTTAAAGATTGGCTCTGCAATCACCTATATTCCATTAAATATTGGAAGAAACTAATGTGTAAATATGGTATGTAGAGCTATTTTATGCAGTTCCAGAAAAAATCAGGATTAGTTGTAAAGTTACAAGAAAGAATATTTTTATCAATATGAGAAATTTTAAAAAATAGAATCCTTCAACTGCAGAGTGGTTTGACCTGGGAGACAGCAAATCTTCTCTTACTGATCTATTTAACAGCAGAGCTGGATGACCTCTTGGAGATGTCATAGAAAGTTTGTAGCAATACATTTTTATAAGATAACCTGAAAGTTTTAATTCAAATAAAGTTTCTTTGTTATTATTTCTCTTAAGTCATGATTCTTCTAACATGATGCTTATAATATACATATGATATTATAGTATATTAAGTGCAATGAAGAAAATAAACTAAGCGATATGATAGAAAGTGTTTGGGTGCTTATTTTAGATTGAACAGTCAGGAGGTCAAGTGAATCTGAAGGCAAAGAATCAGCTGCAAGATCTAGGAGAGAAGAACATTTCACGTAGAGGAAACAGCTAGCAAAAAGGCCCTGAGGAGGGAACAAGAAGATCAGAAAAAAGGCCATTTTGGCAAGAGCCTAGTGAGCAAGGGCAGGGGTGGTACAGAAGGAGGCGGGGAAGGAGAACAGAGTCTCACGACCCAGTTTCAGAGAGTCATGAAACACCTTGATATGTTCGGGAAGATTTGATGTCACACTCTTCATATCTCCTCTTTGACCCTTCTCCAAACCACATCTCTTGGGTTCAACTTTGTCTACAGGTACTACTGTCTCTCTGAGGTTAGTGTGGTTTCTTTCTGCAGCCAATTAATGGAACTGCCATATGCCAAAGCTGCTCAGTGTCCTGTTGCAGAGTGCATGAAAATGCCTTCTTTCCTGTATTGTGGTATATTCTATTAAATTGTGCTACATTCCCTATTGTCTCAAAACCTGCTCTTTGGGTCCCTCTATATAAATCCAATTATTTCATTCAAAAATATTTTAGTCAACAAGTATCTATTTAGTGCCTAATGTATACCAGGCAAAAAGCCACTGGGCATGAAGGGAATGTGGGAATGGAAGAAACAATAAATCTGTGGTAACATATACCAGGTTGGAGTCAGAATCACGGGTCCCTGTGCTAACACATTGTTACGTGAAAAATCTGGTTATTTCTGGCTGCTTCTTCCTCCAGAACGATTTTCCTGAAGTAGATGTCACATTTCCTCCTACAACTAGACTTTAGTGGTTCAATCCACCCATCACCAGATAACCTCAGATGGTTTGAGCCCAGTGGTAGACACGGCCTAGGCTTAATTTGATATACTCTTACCTTACTCTGTTTATTAAAGGTCTCAAACTTATTGATTTTTCCAAATAATAAACTTAACAAAACATGACAATGTTCTAAAACTGGATTGTGATGATAGCTGCACAACTCTGTTAGCTTTACTAAAATCAATGAATTTTCTTGTATAGAAAATATCTTCAGCAAGACTGTTTTTTAAAAATCACTCACTCTGATCCATGAGAGCCAACATTCTAAGAGAGATTACTCTAAAAGAATTATCTCATTTTTTATTTGAAGTCTCAATTACTTTAGATAATATAAAACATCACTTGTTCCATAAGTCTTGTCTCACGTAATTTGCTGCCTGTCTTCCTGACCACTTTCATAGGACTTTCAACAACAAACTTTTGGCTAATAAATTTCTGAGAGTTATAGCAGCTCACCCAAACTCCCTCTTTAATCCACTACTCTTCTCTTTTCTTTTCTTTTCTTTTTTGGGGGGAGGAAGATTGGCCCTGAGCTAACATCCATTGCAAATCTTCCTCTGTTTTATGTGGGATGCTGCCACAGGATAGCTTGACCAGGGGTGCTAGGCCCATGCCCAGGATCTGAACCTCCAGCCGCTGAAGCAGAGCATGTGAACTCAACCGCTATGCCACTGGGCTGGCCCCTAATCCACTACTCTTATAATGGGATAATTGTGTAATGAATTCATTACAAGTCTCCAAAAAGAAGCATTGGCTGGAGTTTTTGGGTAGGACCCTGGCAAAGAGAGCTTTATGCTAGCCTACGTTCAGGGGCAGCAGAGGTTAGGAAACAAGGTGAAATTGAAATGGAGATTAAAATACACCTATTAAGTTCAAAAATATGAAGTATATTATGTTAAAAAATAAGGAAGTGTATCAAGATAAGTTGGCTGGGTTGTTGCTTGGTCCATAGTGAACAATCACTGATGACTATTTTTCCTATATTGATATATTAGCCACTCCACGTAATTGTACAGTTCTTGGTAATTCTTTATTACTTTTCATTGGTTTTCTAAACAACTTAAGTGTATCCCTTTATTTTAAAATAAAGAGAAATAGAAATAAAGAAAACTAAAATAACGAAAGAAAAAGATATGGGATTTATCATATTTTCATACATTTTCCTGTTCATTCTAATTCACTTTCAGCCAGTTTTTCCTGCTATTGTTGTCTGAGAAAGTTTTCATAAAATTTTAAATTTCATAACTTGCATGAGGAAATGCATGAAATTATTAAAGAGCGTTGTTTGAATAAGCATATACCTTATAATGAAGGCAATTAGCATCATTTCAATATATAAGTTCCTCCATGATTGTGAAAGGGTCTCATTGTCTCTCAGCTAGATATTCTATGAAGCCAAGGCCTCACTACTTCAGGTATTTGTGTTGCAAGATAGCTGTAGCAGAAAATAATTGTGTCTGGACGTGTTCCACATTGGCGAAGAAATTTGAATGACCCACTAAAACCCCAATATACTTTTAGTTATCTTTTTCTCACCGTCTGAGATTAACAACAAGATCACAGGGCATTTGCTAGGGATTAAGGCCTAATAGCAGTTTCTGGCAAATCAGCTTCAAATCATTGACTTCGGCTACTTATTACACTCTAGGCTGCAGTCCAAAGACTGCTTTTCAAATACATATATATATATCTACACATATATATATGTTTTTACATTTTGTCTTCCCATTGTTAAGACTTTTCTTTCTTTTTTTGAGCATAGATCTGCTCTACTGTTAGAATGATTCGTACTGATGCTTTGTATACGCTTCACTTTAGTTAAGATTGGTCATTCATCAAATGTGACCTAACCAGGTTATTATATTCGGTGGATCTTTGCAAGCACAATTCTCCATCTCCTCAGAACCAGCTGCTGCCAATTCATGTCTGACCGCCAACTTTCATAATATGCCAACTGGATTATGTGACCTCTCTGCTTAAAATCCTTCAATAATTCCCCATCGCTTTCAGGATAAAATGTAAACCTCTTTGCTTGGCATACAAGGCTCTTAACAATATGCCGGATTCCTACTGCTGCTTCGGCTCGTTCCCGCTATCCTCCCTGCACACCTTTGTTTTCATCCTTTGGAACTTTCCATAGTTCCTTTGGACATCACGCTTGTGAGCCCTCAGTTTTCTCATTTTAGAATTTTCATTCTTCTCACTCCCCCCTTCGTTGTCGAATTAACTCTTAATACCGAAACATAGCTTTTTTTCTGCCATTCTTCTTCTGTACATTCTTGATCACAGTGTTTGTGACACAGTGCTGTCATTGTGGAGTTAGTGGTTGTTCTCTTCTCAGAACACTTCTGCTTTTTGAGAGAAAATAACAAGTATTATTTTTCTTTAAACCCCACATCCTAGCAGTGTTTGTTCATATTGAGTATGCAATGAATGGTTGTCAAATAAATGAAGGATGGACAAGGGATATTTGCTGTGCTTGGCACAATTAATCAAACTAACACAGCTTGTCAGCAATTTTATGGGGTGAAAATCTTGACAGTCATTCTAAAGTCTTAGAAAATAATTCTAATGGCTTTAACTAAATCTGCATTTTCCATGCGCCTTATAGCTATAGCCATTCTCTCCCCTATAAAAAATAGCTCAAATCTCCTTCCTCTCATGTGTCCCAGTTTCTCATCATGCTATAGAAAACTTCTTAGTTTTAAACAACTTTCGAAACATAGAATCCTGGAGTGAGCTAGAAGTTGTTAAGTAGTCATGTGTTAAACTATATTTCATAAACTATACTTTATTTTATCCTTGAATAGGATCATTCATTTTTTAAATTCCACGATGGCTTATTGAGTACCTAACCAATATCAAGCCCTGACTGGGCTTCTGAATCTATTCAAGATTCAGAATCCATATAGATTGGACGACTTGTCACAATGAGGCATACTTTATATGGTGCCCTGAATTTGATAGAGCAATTAAATTGATCTCTATAGCCACATGGCAATGATTTTTTCCATCTGCATATGCAGAGGACTCACTCTTAAATTACTAGGTGGGGAAGTGATCAACAGAGGCTCCATTAACATTCAACATCCATTACCCATGAAAAAAATTCTGCTTTAAATGTTTTTCGATTAAAATTCAATTTGCCATGAGATTTTTTGCACATATTATGCAGTCTCTGCTTTGGAAGGGCTCTAAACAGGAGGATGTATCTAAATAATGTCCTGATCATGGAAATCAACAATGTATGAAGTTCTTGGATGACTTCAGAAGGTCCTGCATCATTTCAATATGCCAGACAAAGTTCTATTTTAAAAACAGAAAAATAATTGACTCTTTCAATTTAAGGAAAGAAAGATGATCCACAAATGTGAATAAAAAGCCCCCTTGGAGGGACTGGAACAGGATAATTGGTGATGCTCCTCCCTGTATCCGCCAGGACTCTGCCTCATGCATGGTAGTTACTCAGCAAAGACTTACTGAAGGGAAGGTCCTAGTACATTCAAAAGTGAATATTTTTTCTCAGGAAACATTGTTACAAAATATTCCTTGCATCTGGTTGTTCATTAAATGTCTTTTCCTTGACAATTCTGCTTAATGCTCCTAGAAACATCTTAATGAAATTTTACTCCTTTAATCTGGCCTCTTTGGGACTGATAATCCATTCCAAAAAGAGAGATAAATTATGTAAAATCACAACTGGGCAGATATTAGTGTAAACGGCATTATACATGTTCTCTTTGTTCTGATTCCTATTTAACCTTGTTGGATGGATTAAACAGGCAATAGGGCATTACTTGTTTAACTCTATTGAAGGAGTTATTTCTTGCTCTCCTATCTCCTATTCTTTTTATCCCAAAGGATGTTGTTTATTCACTTAACAAATATTTAATGAGAACCTATGATTTGCTTGAAGATGCACAAGGTAATGAGGGTTCAACAGTCAATAGAAAAAATAAAAACTTGCTCTCCTGGAATTTACGTCCTATGGGGAAAGCCAGAGAACAAGAATTAAGTTCATAAAACTAGCCCCTGGGTTGATCCATTTCAAAATGTCAGTTACACATAGTCATTATTGCTTAGGTAATTAGATTCTCAAAAATAAAGTAACAAACCAGACAATTTGGACAAAGAGAAAGCAAGTTTCAACTAACTACAAACACATGTTTTTAACATCCTTCATTTTGGAGTTATAGATTCTTAACATAAAAGGGGCTTGCAATTTTTTGTTGTCACTGTTACAGGACATTCTATCTGTTTTAGTATTTTAACAAAAATTCTACATAGCTTATTTTCCCTTTAAGAGAATAAAATCCATCATGTTTATAGCTCACCCATTTTTCCTGAGTATCAGATTTACGTACATAAGGAGAAACAATCCTTTTCAAATCAATATCACATAAACTCTGTGATGGAATACTCAGTTATAAGACTATAAGACATTTTTTCTCCTTCACATAGGCCACTATTTGTGCCAAAGCAAGGCTTAGGTAATTGCTACAAAAGCACTCTTATCTTACTAAGCCTTTTTGGTGAATAAAATAAGACACACTTAACTCAAGTGAATGAGAAAAATCTTTCAACTTCTAGGTTTTGATATTTTTATGTGTAGGAGGGGGTAGGCATTGACAGGCAATAAGCAAACTCAACAAAAGCGTATTTTGTTGCTAAACAAATGCTATTGTCCTTCATTGTTGCAATAGGAGATAGTTTCTTTCTTTCATTCACAATTCCACTGTGAGAACTACTGGAAATTCAGCAGGCCCTGAGGGACCCATGTGGATAATTAGAATCACCTGATTCCACGTGCAATGAATGGATGCAACAGTGCCCAGTGTATATGATAATAGATTAGAATTGCATCCTTCCTCTGGGATGTCCTTGTGTAATCTGAAAATATGCTGCCTGGGAAGGGGCTTGTATGTTCGAAGAAATACGAAGATTTCATGGTAGAACTCAGTTCTTGTGATTCATTCATTTATGGATGCATTTATTTAACACATATTTCTTGAGTGTCAATGTAGGAAAACAAGTGTCAATAAAAGGAAACCGCCTAGCTTCCTTAAAATACTCAAGGACAGACCCTCCCTAACGTGGGGGGAAGCTCATGCTTCTCCATCCTTTGGCAATTGCTCCCTAATCTAGCTGCCACTGCCACACTGACCTTGGATTTCCTTACAGACTAGATGTCAGGCACTGTGAGTCCATTAGAGAGTGCAAATATAATTAATGAATGGTCCCTACCCTCAAGGAGCTTCTGTTCCAGAGGGAGACAGAAAGAAGAGAGCTGATAATTTTAGGAAAGTGTGATATGTGCTATAAATGGGTATTCACAGGAGGATTACTAGAGCACAGAATATCTTTTAATTCAGGTGGGTCACTAAACCTTCCTGGAGATGGAGAGACACTGAAGCTACTTTTTAAAAATTAGGAGGAAGGAGTTAAGTAAAGGGACCTATCAGAGGGAAAATGACACAGGCGTTCCAGATGAAAAGATTAAGAGTACACTTTGGGGAAGTGGGCGGAGCAAAATGGCAGGGTGAGCTGACCCGAGATTCTCTCCCCTCCAAAATACAACAAAAGATTGGAAGAACTGAATTTCAGAGAATAAACATAATGCCAGCTCGTTAGAGACCTACAATACCAAGAAGGCAGAGATCATAACCTTGCTTACACCCTCGAAGGCGCTGGAACGGTAGGACAGAACATCGCTCCCTCCCCTAGAGTCTGCGATAGCTGCGGTGCGGGTTGAGAAGGAGCAGGGGAGGGGCTGCGTGACCGGGGGATCATCCAGGACTCCTGCCACTGATTCAGTGGAGACCCACTGACGGGGGGGGGGGGGGGGGGGGGGGGGGAGCTTCCGTCTGCGGGGACCTTATAAATCAAGGGCCTTGGGAGACCAGAGAACAGAACTGATCTGAACCCAGACCGGCGCGTGTGAGTAACAGCCCCTCCCCCCTAACAAAGCCAGTGGGCGCAGCCATCTTGCCCCAAGGCGGAGAGCTAACACGCCGCTCTCGACCCCCATCTAGTGGCGACAGGCTGTAACTGCAACTGAATTCTACCACCATGAGAAAAAAACGCTCCTCTACCATCCAGCAATTTATAAAAGCCCCAGACCAGAAGGAAAACAATAAAAACACAGAATTAAGTCCTGAGGACTTGGAATTAGGTAAACTAAGTGATAATGAATTCAGAGCAGCTATAATCAAAAAACTCAATGAGGTAGAGAGAAAGATAGAGAAACAAGCCGAGTTCTGGAGTTACTTCACAAAAGAGATTGAAATCATAAAGAAGAATCAAACAGAATTACTTGAGATGAAAAACACAATGGACCAGATAAAACAGAATACAGATTCCCTGAATGCCCATGTAGACAATATAGAGGAGCAAATCAGCATAATCGAGGACAGACAGGCTGAATGGTGCCAGACAGAGGAAGAAAGAGAACTAAGAATTAAAAAAAATGAGGAAAATCTCTGAGAGATAATGGATTCAATGAGGAGTAAGAACATAAGGATCATAGGAATTCCCGAGAATATGGAAAAGGAAAATGGAGCAGAAAGTGTGCTTAACAAAATTATTGAAGAGAACTTCCCAAATCTAGGGATCAATGGAGAAATGTGTGTAGAGGAGGGTTTTAGATCTCCCAGATTTGTCAATGTAAAAAGACCCACCGCAAGGCACATAATAGTAAAGTTGGCAAATAGGAATGATAAGGAAAGAATACTCAGGGAAGTAAGAAAAAAAAAGAGAATAACCTATAAAGGAGCCCCTATCAGACTGTCAGCAGATTTCTCTACAGAAACCCTACAAGCTAGGAGAGAATAGAGTGATATATTCAAAGCTTTAAAGGATAAAAACCTTCAGCCAAGAATACTCTATCCAGCAAGAATTTCCTTCAGATATGAGGGAGAAATTAAATCTTTTCCAGACAAACAAAAGTTAAGGGAATTTGTAACTAAAAGCCCTCCATTACAAGAAATCCTCAGGAAGGCTCTCATACTTGAAAAAAGAAAAAAGGGAGAAAGGGGACACAAGCCACAGACTAGGGAGACCGATGGATAGAACCAGAACAGGATAGCAAATATTCAACTATAGCATTAGGGTAAAAATAAGGAAACTACCAAAACAAGGATGATCTTAGCACTCTAACTACAAATTAATAAGACGAGTTGGAATAAAAAATGAAAATAATTATTTAGGAGGGGAAGAGCAAAGGGTCTAAATCAATATTGGTCGAGTAAGTAAGAGACCACCAGAGAATAGACTATATTATACACGAGATTCTAAATACAAGCTTCAAGGTAGACACTAAAATAAAGTACAGAACAGAGTCACAAATCATAGATAAGGAAAAATCTAAGAAATCCAGCATAAGAAATTGCACTATTAAGTGGATAGTCTAAAGCACACAGGAAAAGAAACACAGGAAAACAAGATAATGAGCGACAGATTGACAGCATTAAGTCCACATGCATCAATAATCACTCTCAATGTGAATGGATTGAACTCCCCAATAAAAAGACACAGAGTGGCAAAATGGATTAAAGAAAACGATCCAACAATTTGTTGCCTCCAGGAAACACACCTCAGCCCCAAGGACAAACACAGACTCAGGGTGAAGGGATGGAGGACAATACTTCAAGCAAATAGCAAGGAAAAAAAGGCAGGTGTTGCAATTCTCATATCAGACCAAGTGGATTTCAAAATAAGACAGGTAAAGAGAGACACAGAGGGACAATATATAATGATCAAAGGGACACTTCATCAAGAAGAAATAACACTTATAAATATCTATGCACCCAACACAGGAGCACCAAGATTCATAAAGCAACTATTAACAGACCTAAAGGAAGATGTTAAAAACAACACAATAATAGTAGGGGACCTCAACACCCCACTCACATCAATGGACAGATCATCCAGACAGAAAATCAACAAGGAAATAGTGGAGCTGAATGAAAAACTAAAACAATTGGACTTAATCGACATATATAAATCACTCCACCCTGAAGGAGCTGAATACACATTCTTCTCAAGTGCACGTGGAACATTCTCTAGGATAGACCATATGTTGGGAAACAAGGAAAGCCTCTACAAATTTAAAAAAATTGAAATAATAACAAGCATCTTCTCAGATCATAGTGCTACAAGGCTAGAAATTAATTACAAGAAAAAAGCTGAGAAAGGCACAAAGATGTGGAGACTAAACAACACACTACTGAACAAGCAATGGATCATTGAAGAAATTAAAGAAGAAATAAAAAAATACCTGGAAACAAATGAAAATGATAGCATGCCATACCAACTCATATGGGATACAGCACAAGCTGTATTAAGAGGAAAATTCATCGCAATACAGGCACATCTTAACAAACAAGAAAAATCCCAAATAAGCAACCTTAAAGCACACCTAACTGAACTAGAGAAAAAAGAACAAATGAAGCCCAAAGTCAGAAGAAGGAGAGAAATAATAAAAATCAGAGCAGAAATAAATACTATTGAAACGAAAAAGGCAGTAGAAAGGATCAATGAGACAAAGAGCTGGTTTTTTGAGAAGATAAATACAATTGACAAACCGCTAGCCAGACTTACAAAGAAAAAAAGGGAGAAAGCTCAAATAAACAAAATCAGAAATGAGCGAGGAGAAATAACAACAGACTCTGCAGAAATACAACAGATTATAAGAGAATACTACAAAAAACTATATGCCAACAGAATGGATAACCTAGAGGAAATGGATAAATTCTTGGACTCCTACAATCTCCCAAAGCTCACTCAAGAAGAGGCAGACAATTTGAACAGACCAATCACAAGGAAAGAGATTGAAACAGCAATCAAAAACATCCCAAAGAATAAAACCCCAGGACCAGATGGCTTTCCTGGGGAATTCTACCAAACTTTCAGAGAGGATTTAAGACCTATCCTTTTCAAGCTATTCCAAAAAATTAGGGAAGATGGAACACTTCCTAACACATTCTATGAGGCCAACATCACGCTGATACCAAAACCTGACAAGGACACCACGAAAAAAGAGAACTACAGGCCAATATCACTGATGAACATAGATGCAAAAATTCTAAACAAAATTTTGGCAACCAGAATTCAGCAATTCGTCAAAAGAATCATACATCAGGATCAGGTGGGATTCATACCAGGGACACAGGGATGGTTCAACATCCACAAATCAATCAACGTGATACACCACATCAACAAACTGAGGAATAAAAACCGCATGATCATCTCAATAGATGCAGAGAAGGCATTTGACAAGATCCAACAGCGATTTATGATAAAAACTCTGAACAAAATGGGCATAGAAGGAAACTACCTCAACATAATAAAGGCCATATACGACAAACCCATAGCCAACATCATACTCAATGGGCAAAAACTGAACCCCATCCCCCTGAAAACAGGAATGAGACAAGGATGCCCTCTGTCACCACTCTTATTTAACATAGTGCTGGAGGTCCTGGCCAGAGCAATCAGGCAAGAAAAAGGAATAAAAGGAATCCAAATAGGGAGGGAAGAAGTGAAACTCTCACTGTTTGCAGACGACATGATCTTATATATAGAAAACCCCGAAGAGTCCATTGGAAAACTGTTAGAAGTAATCAACAACTACAGCAAAGTTGCAGGGTATAAAATCAATTTGCATAAATCAGTAGCATTTCTATACTCCAGTAATGAACCAACAGAAAAAGAACTCAAGAATACAATACCATTCACAATCGCAACAAAAAGAATAAAATACCTTGGGGTAAATTTAACTAAGGAAGTGAAGGACCTATATAATGAAAATTCCAAGGCCTTTCTGAGAGAATTGGATGATGACATAAGGAGATGGAAAGACATTCCATGTACATGGATTGGAAGAATAAACATAGTTAAAATGTCCATTCTACCTAAAGCAATCTACAGATTCAACGCCATCCCAATCAGAATCCCAATGACATTCTTTACAGAATTAGAACAAAGAATCCTAAAATTCATATGGGGCAACAAAAGACCCGGAATTTCTAAAGCAATCCTGAGAAAAAAAGAACAAAACAGGAGGCATCACAATCCCTGACTTCAAAACATACTACAAAGCTACAGTAATCAAAACAGCATGGTACTGGTACAAAAACAGGTGCACAGATCAATGGAACAGAATTGAAAGCCCAGAAATAAAACCACACATCTATGGACAGCTTATCTTTGACAAAGGAGCTGAGGGCATACAATGGAGAAAAGAAAGTCTTTTCAACAAATGGTGCTGGGAAAACTGGAAAGCCACATGTAAAAGAATGAAAATTGACCATTCTTTTTCACCATTCACCAAAATAAACTCAAAATGGATTAAAGACCTAAAGGTGAGACCTGAAACCATAAGGCTTCTGGAAGAAAACGTAGGCAGTACACTCTTTGACATCAGTATTAAAAGGATCTTTTCGGACACCATGCCTTCTCAGAGAAGGGAAACAATAGAAAGAATAAACAAATGGGACCTCATCAGATTAAAGAGCTTCTTCAAGGCAAATGAAAACAGGATTGAAACAAAAAAACAACCCACTAACTGGGAAAAAATATTTGCAAGTCATGTATCTGACAAAGGATTAATATCCTTAATATATAGAGAACTCTCGCAATTCAACCACAAAACATCAAACAACCCAATCAAAAAATGGGCTGGAGACATGAACAGACATTTCTCCAAAGAAGATATACTGATGGCCAATAGGCATCATGAAATGATGAAAAGATGAGGAATAAAAACCTTTTTCATCATGAGATGAAAAGATGCTCATCATCGCTAATCATCAGGGAAATGCAAATCAAAACTACACTAAGATATCACCTTACACCCGTTAGAATGACAAAAATATCTAAAACTAATAGCAACGAATGTTGGAGAGGTTGCAGAGAAAAAGGAACCCTCATACACTGCTGGTGGGAATGCAAACTGGTGCAGCCACTATGGAAAACAGTATGGAGATTCCTCAAAAAACTAAAAATAGAACTACCATACGATCCAGCCATCCCACTACTGGGTATTTATCCAAAGAGCCTGAAGTCAGCAATCCCAAAAGTCCTGTGCACCCCAATGTTTATTGCAACACTGTTTACAATAGCCAATACGTGGAAGCAACCTAAGTGCCCAGCAACAGACGAATGGAAAAAGAAGATGTGGTACATATATACAATGGAATACTACTCAGCTGCAAAACAGAACAAAATCATTCCATTTGCAATAACATGGATGGACCTTGAGAGAATTACGTTAAGTGAAATAAGCCAGCGAGAGAAAGATAATCTGTGTATGACTCCACTCATATGAGGAATTTAAAACTATGGACCAAGAACAGTTTAGTGGATACCAGGGGAAAGGTGGGGTGGGGGGTGGGCACAAAGGGTGAAGTGGTGCACCTACAACATGACTGACAAACATTAATGTACAATTGAAATTTCACAAGATTGTAACCTATCAATAACTCAATAAAAAAAAAAAGATTAAGAGTACAAAGGCACAGAGGCATGAAACAGCACAGCATTCAGGGACATACTATCACTTAGGTATGGCTAAAATAAAGGATATATTTAAAGAAACAAGAGTAAGTCTAAAGAGATAAAATGGAGAAAATTTATGAAAGACCTTACCTCTTAGATTGAGGAATTTGAATTTTGTCTTAAAGCTTTCTGGAGGACTACTAAGGATTTTGAGCAGGGGGAAAAAAAAAGGTCAGATTTTTCTTTTAGGTATCTTCTTCTGGTAACTGTGAAGAGCATAGACTCTTGTGAGATGAGTCTAGACACAGGGAGACTTGGGGGGGAAGTCATTGCAATCATGCAGACCGGACATGATGAGCGCCTGAAGGCATGATGAGCGTAATGATTGTTGGAATGGAGAGGACAAGACAGTTTTGAAAGCAATCAGGAAGGAATTTGTGACTGATTGAGTCTTAGAGAGGAGCAAGAAGGAGGAATATCAAGCGCATCCCAGGTTTTGGTTGCGGCAACTGGGTGCATGTCGTTTCTTGGTATAGGGATGGAGAATAAGGGAGGCTGAATCTAAATACAATGAATTAAATTATATGAAAAAGACATATAATTTTTTTTTAATTTATAAACCTGAAATGTGAGTATCTTTAAAATTTTTACGCAGGACCACATTTTAATGCCCTTAAATCGCATTATAAAAAAAGTTTGGGTTACAAGGCAAGATAGAACAGGTGCAAAACCTACCATTCTTTCTTCCCTATAATTTTATCATGCATGAAGTGGGGAAGAGCTATTGTTTTACAATGACCTATTAGCTTTCTCAGAACACAAATGGCCTTGCGTTCCATGCCAGGGGGTTTAGATTTTAACCAAGTGATAGGGAGCCATTGAAAGGTTTTAAAAGGGAAATAACATTACCAAACTTAACGTTACATGAAGTTAATGCTGACAGCAGTGAGAATGATAAGGAAGAATGAAGAAAGAAAGGATGAGAATTGCAATGATGAGAGAATGTTGGGAAGTTATTTCAATAATCCAGGTAAGTTTGGATCAGATACTCCTAATCAGAGAACAGGTGAAAATTCCAGGAACTGGTGGTAATAATAGTTCTAGTGGTATAAAGACTAGTGGTTATTGAGTACTTTTCATGTACCCGGCACTTTTCTCACCCTTACATGTATTATTTTACTCAATTCTCATAACTACCCTATGAAGAAGACATTGTTATTTTTTCCTGTTGTATATATAGGGAAACTGAGTGATCAAGAGACTAAGTAACACACCCAAGATTATGCAGCTGTAAAGTATGGTGCTAGGACTCAGAATTAGACACTGTGATTCTAGAGTTCTAGCTCTTGACCATCATGCCTCAAAGGAATCCTTGCAAAAAAGAATGAACATCTATAGGGCTTTCATAAGATTTGAGTCTTGTACAGTTGTTATGGAAATGCCATTGTTATGAAATTTAAATTTCATCCAAACCATTCAGTTAGAGTGTCGATAAAGATCAGGAGAAGCAAGAGGCAAGAGTTATCTGTCTCTATCTTTGAAAATTACTGGATTTCTAACACCATTGTATCCAGTATTAACAGCCCTTCACTAGGAGTTAGCAGAGACTAATTTCATCTCTGTCCTCACCTAGCTCAGGTTGTTGCTGAGTCTTGGACTCCTAATATACCAGACAAAAGAGCTGGACTAAATCATTTTCAAGGTCTCTTCCAGGTCTAACATTTTGTAGTTCTCAACCAATAGGATGACACAAAGCAGCTATTGGTTTGGCCAAGAGGGCAGAAATCCTTGAATGAGACTGTCATCTGCAGCCCACGCGAAGCCTTGGCCGTGGTAACATGCTTGGCAAGTGATAGTTTGTACTGAGTACTCGGAGCAAATGCACCCGTTCTTGCCAAGAATTAATTGCCTCAGTCTGTGGTCACCTTCATGTCAGGCTATTGGATTAGATTGCCTGGGCTGCAGTTACTGACGAAGAGATGAAATTTGAAGTCTCTACAAAAACATATTTCATTGATGCAACTTACAAGCAGTTCCAAGGCCAAAGAGAATTGTCATCCATGGGTGAGGATCTAAGTAACATATCTAGACATCAAGCATTGGGCACCAACAGCAGAACTCAATATGTTCATTTGCTCTTTGGAATTTTTCAGTTCCTTTTTTATATTTGAGTAAAATCCAAAAGTCCCGATAGGTTTAAAGTCAACAGTACATCTCTCCTCCTTGTCTCCAGTTCCACAAGTGTCACTCCTCAGGGGTAACCACTATTTGCAGTTTCTTCATATTATTTCACAAAATCTATTCCTCTACAAGCATCTGTGGTATTCTTTCCCTCAACATACACACATTTGATTATATTTGTTTTTCTGAAACTTGCCTTCATTAATGAATATATTAGACATCTTATCTATACATAGAGATAAAAATTAATAAATTAGTAAATAAATGGATTAATTTATGGCTGCTGCTGAACCATAATTCATTTGTCTGTACCATATTTTCTTGGCTGTTTGGCTATACTGTAATGTAATAAACAATCTCCTATTAATTGGTATTTAGATTTATTTCAGAGTTTTATCATTACAAATAATGCTTCAATGAAATTAATTTGCACACCCATGTTTGCATATCTAGGATAAATTCTTACAGTGGAATTGTGGAGCTGCTTTTAATGTGAAGAGTTCTTTACATATGGAGAAAATTTGTGCTTAGTCTACGTCTATTGCAAATAATTTCTCTAGATTTAAAAATTTCTTTCTTAATAATATTTGGCTGTACAGAACTTTAAAACTGTGTGTGCAGTAAAAAATGTTATTTTTTTTACTTTATAGCTTCAGTTTCTTTCTTTCCTGTGGAAGGGACTTCATCCACTAAAAGATTATTGTTCTTGCGTTCTCTAGTACTTTATTTTTTAATATTTAAATATTTGATCTGTGTAAAATTTATTTTGATATAATAGATGACAAGGGGAATCACGTTTATTTACTCGCAATTTGTCCCAACAACATTTATTGAATATTTCATCTTTTCCCACTGATAGTGAGATGCTAAATTCCGCATACAGTATATCCAGTCCTGCGCCATTTTCTCTGGTCTCTCTGTGTTTGCCTACATCAGCACCAATCTTCTTTAATTGAAGTGGTGTTTTAACATTTTCAAATATCTTGTATGATTACACTCTCCCCTTATTCCTTTTTATCTATTTTTTAATTTTTTTTAAAAAATTAGGTTAAAGACAGGAGAGTTTGATAATTAGCCAATAGAGGACAGACAAAATATTTTTTAAAGTTTGAGACTTCTGAGTGGCAGGTTGGATCTACAAGTATATCAAACGTTTTATGTCTGTATTTGTCTATTTTGTGATATTTGTCATTCGTCATTTGTGATCCTATGGCTTATGTCAAAACTTCTGTCTCCTACAATTTTGAGTGAAATCCGTTGGTAAAATACAGGAAGAGTTGCATTTTCTTTGGCCAGAACTTACGCTGATACAAACCTCAGATCGTACAGTGTGAACACAGATCTGTATATGGAATCTGCTTCCATGGGCACAGCATATACACGTAAAAGTTCCAATAATTCATAGTTTTGCTTCTAATAATTCCTGGTATTCAGCACTTATAACTATGCTTAATTTGCAAAAGCTTGTTATTTAAATTCTATGTCATATTTACCATTTTCTAGTAGACTCTAGAAGATTTGCATTTGAAACATGATTTTGTTTGTGTTTGCTGCGTTCTATAAAATGTTCTATTTTCTGATTAAGTTTGCTTTGTTGACTACATCTCTGGCAGCAAGTGAGAGAGAAGCAGAAAATGTGAATGTTTTAATCTTTAAAAAAAACGCCATCAATAATTCTGTTTTGATTATTAATTTGGTTCCCAGTGATAGGAATTTTCTTTGTGCTACAAAATTTAGGCACATATGCAAGGGAGAGCTACTAAGCTGCCAATAGCAAAGGGTTAAACCTTTTATTAGCACAGTAAATGGATCTGAACCCAGCATAGACTTCGCTGCACCTCTGCAATTACCTGGTGCACTTTGGAAATAAAGAAATGAGAATGCAATCAACATAATTATATGGCCAAGCTCTGGAGGAGCGATTTCAGAGTTAATGTGGAGCATATTTGAAAAAGAATAAACATAAAATGACCTGAGTCTACAAGGAAGGTAATTTTGAGAACAAGTTACTTGAAATAAGTCGTTAACTAAATTCCAAATACTTCTGGAAAATAGTAGATGTTGTCACAGGGTCATTTTGAGCTCACATCAGAGACTATCTAATAAAGAGATTTTTCTAAGTCCTGAGCAGGGAACTAGAGGGTGTCTCCACAGTGCTGCTCTACCAGCTTTGGCATTCCCCCAATCAGCTCTCCATGCACTGTACTTCTTAACTGAGAAATAGAATTTGAAGCTGACCCTTGAAAAAGTATGGAGATTGGTAGTCCAGATAAAAGTCAAGTGTCTAAGGAGAATGGTGACCACAAACTGGAAGCAATAAGGAATTTTTAAAAATCTGTATATGAAGTGAATTAGACTAAAAGAGTTGGAGACTCATAATCTATAATCGGAACTGTATGTATTGGATGACTTTTGTTTTTGTTAAAGATTTTCTATGCCATTCCATTTTCCTGGGTACAGGGGGATGGTGGGTGATGGTGATAAGTATCATGGGAACTTAGGTTGGATACAGAGGTTAGTAATGTTGGGCCAGGATTGACTGTATGTATGTATGATTCAGGTATCAGGAGTTGAGGCAGATGAGGGAGAAGTGAAATAGAAGTCCTGATGACTGCTCCATGAAAAGGCCCTAAAAAGAGAGAGAATCTATACGTAAACCATCAGAGGAAAGCAAGAAATCTAAACAAGATCAAAGATGGATGTGGAGTGTTGGTAATGGAATATGCATAATTTTTCTTAATTTATGGGTGGCCGGTATGGCTTTTTTTTTTTTTAAAAGGAAACATTAAAGGCATCAACATTTTCCTGGTGCTCATCTGAAATGCATAATTTCTACTTTGCCATTCTACTATCTACCAACCCCAAATCTGTCCATCCTTTATGAGTTGGGTTTAGTTATACCTCCTCAACAAAGTTTTCTCTAATGACGGAACTCAGTGATTCTCAGCGATGGCTGCACAATAGAATCAATGATGAGCTTTTTGATGTTTGTTTTGTTTTTCAATCCAATGTCCATACTTGACCCTAGACAAATTATACTAGGCTCTCAGGACGTGGGCTCTGGGTTACCTTATAGTAGGGGATTCTTAGAATTTCCCCAAGTGCAGCCAGGGGCAAAATTAGACCTCTCTGTTTTCATACTTCTTTAAATTCCTACAATTAGGAATATATGCTGTAGAATCTGACCCTAAAGTACATTTTCTCAAAGTTTCCTCTAATAATTATGTAGTTCTCTTATACTGTTAATCAAACTGTAAGTTTATTTTTTCTAGTCAATGTTTGTCTCTATTTTCTTTTCTTATTTATTTATTTATTTATTTATTTACTTTTTGAGGAAGGTTAGCCCTGAGCTAACATCTGCTGCCAATCCTCCTCTTTTTGCTGAGGAAGACTGGCCTCAATACCACAGCGTGGCTTGACAAGCAGTGTGTAGGTCTGCACCCAGGATCCCAACCAGTGAACCTCGGGCCGCTGAAGTGGAACGTTCCAACTTAACCACTGTGCCACTGGGCTGGCCCTTCTATTTTCTTTTAAATAATATAGCATGAGTTTGGGTGGGATTAGTACTAATTAATTTGCTGAAGAAATTAATGGCCCAAGCAAGGAACAACTATTAGCCTATGTTTGAAGATCTTGATCAAGCAATGTTTTCAGAAGAAAAATAGAGTGTATTTTAAAATCACATATCCTTAAAGGTTTACGCGGCCTTAGAATGTGGCAGAGAAGGCTAATTGAATCCTAACATCCATTTCTCTCCTTTTGCTATAATAATAAAATCCCTGGTTTTTAGCTGAAAATATGGCTCTCCCTTAGGGTAAAAGCTACATTTTCCATCTTTTCTTGTACACTTGTGTGATCATGTGACCAAGATCTGGCAAGAGGTGTACAGGCAGAAATGTCATAAGATATGTTCTAAGATACTTTAGTATGTCCTCTGCCTCTTTTTGGAAACATCCTATATTTTGCTGCCTAGAATACAGATTCATAAGACTGAATCTATGCAACTTAGTGCAACTTGATGGTAGGATGTCCATGACACCTTGAGGAAGCATATGAGCCTTAGATCACCTTCTAGATGTTTTCTGTAGGAGAGAAATAGACTCCTATCTTATTTAATTCCACGTTATTTTGATTTTTATTTGCCACTTATAGATAATATTAATTCTAAATAAAATAAATTTTAACTTCAAAGTGGGATGCTGCACACAACAGTCTAAAATATTTGGCATTGGTTTAGTCAAGTATTAAGTAGGAGAGGTACAGACATTGCAGACTTGAGAGTTGATGACCCTCATTATTCTATGGTAAAAAATACATATATTATTATTTTATATTATTAAAAAATTAACTACGTATATAAAGTTAAACTGTTGCCTTTGATGTCTTGAAAGGCAGTCCACATATTCATTGAGAAATAATAAGAAAAATTCAATGTGTCAACTCTGTTGGACGCTTCTTTTTGTTTCAACAAAGTAGGGATGGAAGAAAATATAACACCACTAAAATAGGCACTTTCTACCTATGACCCTTATTTACATTGATAGAGAGTTTGCCTTTTTCTGTTCTGACTCTGCCATATTATATTAAATAAAATGAGGGAAAAGGCTATCTTTTAATTTATGGGACAGATCAGCAAGAGATACTATTGAATTAAATGAAGAAAGATACCCATCACCCCCAAATCCTGGGTTTTGCACTGGATGCAGCAAGAGGATGGGACATTGGAGTGTCTCACTTGAGAAGAAGGTTATTTTATTATGTGAGAGGGAACACTGCTGATTATTTTAGAGGCCAAAGGGGCTGATTGTCCCATGTCTAACAACTGTCCCCCAATATCTGTTGTCTAACTTTTTGTAACTGAAATTCCTCATTTTTAGCTGTGGCTGCTTGAATTAAGGACTATGTTTCTTAGTCTCCCGTTTCCCTAGGTGTTGCCACGCAGCCAGTGATGTACAGGCAGAGTGCTTCCCCTAAGGGAAGGAGCACATGTTCTCTTGACCCACCATTCTTTCTCCTTCCTACTTCCTGGATTAGTGATGTTGCATCTTGGGCCATAAGGTCAACGCTATGCACAGAACTTTAACAACATAAAAGATAATGGGTTCTTGAAGCTATAACCCATTGGGACCAACTTTTGGGATGTTTCTGCGAGACAAAAATAAACTTTAATCTTGCTTAAACAATTGTTATTTTGGGTATAAAAATAACAGCCGAATCTAATTCTAATTAATGCATAAAGCATCTGATTCAATCCTACACAATCCACTATAAGTGTAACCTCATGAAGAAAAGGACTTTGATTTGTGCCTTGATTTATACCCAGCACTTACTCAGCACTCAATAAATATAATTGAATGAGTTTGTGAATGCATAAATTAATGAAGAGACTTCACATTTAATTTGGGAATTCCTTCTACTATATAAGTAAGAAGGCATAATACAGAAAGTGGTATAGGGTTCAAGTATCTTAACCTGGTGACCTCCTTCAGGAATCTCTATAATATTGCTAAGCTGATGTCCCTTAAAGGATGATGTCTGGCTTTGAATTTAGCAGTCCAGGTGTGGTTAAACTAAGTCTACAATGAATCTACCACACTGTTATTGACCTAAACTCTATATCCATAATAGTACAATTTAAGAAAATGTGAGGTTTTTTTGGAGAGTGGCAAAGCATTTCATCCCGGACAGCATAGAATCTCAAATTTTAGAAAGCATTAGAATATATTGGTATGTGTATTACAAATGTACATGTCAGGGCTCCAATTTCAGACTCTGATTCCTTTGATTTAGCATGTGGCTCAGGATTCAGCATTTTAACCATTATTCAAGGTAATTCTGATAGACCTTGCTTAGAGATATAATTCTACATAGTTTTTTTGTGGCTTAAATCTTAAAAAATATATTGAAATGTTTTAAATATTTCAATAAACTGGAAAATAGTAAATTATTTTTGTGCTTTTTCAATCTTAAAAGACCTGTATTTACTCCTTGGTGTAGGGTTGCATTACATTGTTCACAGGTTTCTTTTGGAGCCTTAAGCATTTCGTTATCACAACATCTATTCCTTACCACTGTCCTCTGGGTCATTAAAACAAAAAGAACAGAAAATAGTGATTATGACTATTTGAGCCAGACTCTCTGGATTCAAAACCTGGCCTTGGTCATTCCTAGCTCTGTTTTTAACTTTTCTGTGCCTCAATTCTCTCATTTGTAAAATGAGAATAATTATAGTACCTAGTTCATATGGCTGTTATGAAAGGTAAATGTGTTAGTGTTTGTAAAACGCTCAGAGCAGTGCTTTTCATGTGGAGCCTATGCCAAATAAATAAATATTTAATTAAAATGCTCCCCAATTCTTTTTATGCATCAAACCTAAATTCTTAGGAAAATAGAAGGGACTTACTTAATAAGTCATATTTGATATGGTTCTATGAGCTCAACTATGCAAAACTTTGATGAATTTTGCTCTTCACTCTCATATTTCCAGTAAATATATTTAAACTCACTGGCATGGCAGTAGCTCCTTGGATAAAAATGGTATAAGATCTCCGCAAATGGTGGATAAAAAGATTACCTTGGGTGCCATTAAAGAAGATAGCTTTTTGTTATTGACTGATCTCCCTATATAGTCAGTACTCAAACGTTATAGAAATTCTATCTATTCCTTCTCCAACTAAAATGTGCAGCCAGGCTATTCTTAAGTGGTCAATTTGAAAAGTTTGAATTTCATCTCCCTTTTAGACCTGGATTTACTTTTTAATAAAGAAGCTAGTGGACAGCGGAGTAGCCCTAAGGCAAAAATCCAGAGAAATAGGAGAGAACAATAATGAGAAAGAGAGAAAAAAGGAGAAACAAGATGAAAGAGGAGAAAGATAATAAATGAAGTATATTTGTAAGATGAGAGATTTAGATAATCAGATCTTGAATTATGCAGAGTTGTATTAACTGTGGATTGTTCTCTTGTGAATAATCTAGTAAGCCTGTACTACACGGCACATAGTGATAAAGTAATCTTGAAAGAAAACTTAGATGTTTAATTTTATGTGTAGAATTGTGAGAAAGTCGTTAGTTAAGGAATTGTCCTAAAATGGAGCCATAGATTTCAATATTCTTCGTTCTTACTGTTTGATCCATCTAACTGCTCCATTCCAAGACCATAAATGTCCTGAAGTGTATGAGTAAACGGATGATCCGTAAAACTTCCCAAAACAGAATTCTTAACTTGAACCCTATGGTCTGTGAGTGGGCTTTATAAAGTGTCATGTCTACAAATGTGGTGAATGTGCCCATAGGAGCATTTTACAAGTGGAGAGGCAAGCCTCTCATCAGATTCCCAGAGCGGTCTGCAATGTAAATAGAAGTTAAGAACCACTGCAAAAAAGAGATCTGAAAGATGTACACAATGTATGGTAACGTTGGTAGACGAATTTTATGAGGATGGTGATCGAAAGACACATTTAAATTTTTATTGGTCCCAGACATTGCTGCTATGATGTTATCAATTTTCTCATGTCTTGCTATTCACAAAGTAAGTGGCAGTTTATTTATTTGGTGATACACTTTAAAAGTTTTGAGTAATATTCTCTTGCTCTTCTGTGATAGATGGAAAAATGACTCCCCAATGAGATTTATATCCTAATACCCAGAACCTATGAATGTCTTGCCTTATTCAAATGAGAATAAGACTTTGCAGACATGATTAAGAATCTTGTGATAGGGAGATTACTCTGAATTACACAGGTGGGTCATTATAAGAGGGAGATTGGAGAGTCAGAGAGAAAGATATGCGACAACAGAAGCAGGGGTCAGATAGAAAGGTAGACTTGAAGGTGTTATGTTGTTGGTTTTGAAGATGGAGGAAGGGAATAAAAATCAAGGAATGCAGGTGGCCTCTAGAAGCTGATAATGACAAAGAAACAAATTCTCCTCTAGAACCTCCATAAGGAACACAGCTCTGCTGACACTGTGATTTTAATTCTGTAAAATCCATTTCTCACTTCTGTCCTCCAGAACTTTAAATAATAAATTTGTGCTGTTTTAAGCTGCTAAGTTTGTGGTAATTTGTTAAAGCATCAGTAACAAACTAACACATCCCCTACACAGTTCCAATAATATTTAAATATTTCTACCACAATTCCTACAAATATTCCAACTGATGGGCTCTAACACCCAATAAATTGTATACAATTTAAGGTTATACAGATACCATCTGAAATACACACACATTTTACAGAGAGAAGATTGCGCTCATCTCTCCTTTCTGCTCTTTTCTCTGTTCAGGCAAAAGTGCTTCTTTGCCCTGCTTATTATACTGCTTAAAAAAAATTTCTTGATTTGAAGAGATGTTAAATTTTACTTCTTCCTTTTAGGGTGGTCTGCTTTCCTTTTAAAATTTCTTCTTCTAGTACATAAAAATTGGTCAGGATTTATCTCCCACATGAGAACTTTCCTGAGTAACCTGGGAGAAGAGCTTGACAGTCGTGGCTGTCACTTAAGCAAGTCATTTAACCTGTCTGAGCTCCACTGAGCAAATCAAAAATTATAAGCCTCAGTTCTGCTTGTTTTGATTGTATATGTACCACTGTTTAGGCAGTGCTGCATTTCCTGTGACACTATCGGGACCTAATGAAACTTGGAGGCAAGCAGAAAGAATATTTTGTGGGACTGACATACAACCAAACCAGTTAACCAATTGATAGCTGAAGGCAGTTTAGCTTACCATTATCTGTGGGAGTAAAATTAGGACCTTCAAATACAAAATAAGATAGATTATCTTCAATTTATATATTAGAAGATCTGCTCTCTATAAGCCACAATGAACAGAAAGAAATGCTATTAAGAACTTGGGTCTGCTGTCAGGTTATGAAGAAAACCTTGATTGTAAAGACGATGGAGTTGGTTTCCAATGAGGCTCATTGATCTTTTTCCCCAGAAAATTAGCAGTAGAAATCTAATTGTTCCCCTCCTTTGTCCCTTTTGGCATTTGTCTTGAATGCTGTGTATTATCCTTAGGTTTTACGTGCTGTGTTCTTCCTTGCAGTTAGTTTGTTATTTGTTTTATTTTATTCTTTAAAATAGTTCATTCTGCTTCTTCTGGAAGTTTTTAGTTATATCTCTCTGTCTATTCTGTGTAATGGAAATAGACTACTTCTGAGATGGAAGAGAGTTCTAGAAGCTTTAAAGAGTGCTAGACTGCCTCAGCTATGATAAGCAAGTCTAGCTTTTATGGTGTTAGGAACACTTAAGGAGATTAGTCCCAACAAGTTTACCACAGTTTCAGCTGAGGTGCCCAAAACACAACTGCCACCCTTTTTTAAGACTGATAAAGTGATGTTTCTCAGGATGCAATATGTTACCATTCACTAGGCATCTCAAAATAGAAAGAAGACAGCAAGAAAGAAAAAATGATGTCTGCTCCAATCATGTGAATGTTTTTCTGAGAGCACAGAGGTCTCTTTCTGAGATACAGTGCCAGCAAAGGAATTTGGTCCTAGTTTACTACAAATTCTTTCATTCTCTGGGCCATTGATAGCCGGCAAAAACAAAACTATTTCCAAAGGAAAAAAACACAAACCTCTTAGATATAGTTAACACATTCCACATGCCACAGAGGAAGAAAAATTGTGTAGTGCAATATTTTTTATGAAAAAATATTTATGAGAAAGAAATACTGGAAATAACCAAAATAGGTATTTAGTTGGATAAATTAAGACACAAAGATAATTGAATAGTCTTAAGTCAGTAAAAGTGATACAATAGCAGATCAAGGGCATACAGATATGCTTATGTTATTTATGAAGTGGGTAAAGGAGGTTATATGTGGAAAACAGTTAACATTGTTCCCCTGGTTTGTACTGCTTTAAAACTCCTAAAAATACTGTACTTCTACAGGAAAAATATAGAATTCCAAGAGAAAAATACGTTAGAAAATACACAGCCAAACTCACTAGAAAGAAAGAAATGGGATTATCTCATTGCTGTAAACAGAAGGGAAACATAGCAGAACTGTAGGCTGTTGCTGAAGTAGCTCAGTGGTATGGGAGCTGGAAGAAAGTTGACAGATTGGAGCATTGTTTCTCACGTTGGAAAAGGAGCTGCGGTTTTGGCTTCAAATGAGGTGGTTAGCTGGAATCGAACGTTCTGCAAAGTCAAAAAAAGGATGTCATTATTGGCTACAATGTCTGTGGAAATTGGATCAGAAAAGCCACAGATTGAGGGAAGCATCAGGAAACACGCCAATAAGCAGATCCATAAATGGAAAGAATGCAGCCTTGGAGAAATGAAAATCTCAATCCCAAATCACATGCTGTGAGGTCTGAATGCCTACTATTCATGAGGTGGGAAACCAAAATTTTCATAAATTTAACATCGGTCTCAGCAGAAGCTACAACCCACAATGCATGAGACTCCCACAAAGAAAATGCACCCTTACTGAAGATGAGATACAACAAAAACAATGCAAACAATCCATAAAAATTAATTCCACTTCAAAAGAGGCAAGAAATGTGAAAATTAATATCTGAAAAACTATAAACATGACTTTCAGAACTTTAAATTTTAATGTTCTTAAAGAGATACAAGAAGGTATAAAAACCTCAATGAGAGAAGTATCTAAATATAAAACTAAATGTAGAACAAAGCTAAATCTCAAACATAATGACAAACGTAAGTATCAAAATGAAGAACACAATGGACATGTTATATGAAATGTTAAATTCAACTGAATAAGGATAGTAAATTGGAAAATAGATTTAGCAGTTTATGCAGAACAAAGTACAGTGAGATAAAGAAATGAAAATACTTAGGGACATGAAAGGTAGTGAATAAAAATCTAACGTATAGCAATAGAAAGTCCAGAATTATTAATAAAGAGACAATTGGAAAGATAATAGACCAAGAGAAGATGATTTTCTAATATTGAATAATGCTATTATTTTTCAGATTGAAAAGGCTCAAAAAGATGGATAAGTGAAAACAGATCCCTTCTTACGCATCTTCTAGTGGAGGATAAAAATCACATGATCATCTCAATTTATGCAGAAAAGCACTTGACAAAATTTAGCATCCTTTCACGATAAAAATACTCAACAAACTAGGGCTAGAAAGAATTAACCTTAAAATAATAAAAGCCATGTATGAAAAACCCATAGAGAACATCATACTCAATGGTAAAAGGCTGAAAGCTTTTCGTGTGAGTCAGGAACAAGGCAAGAATCTCTGCTTCCACCACTCAATCTCCTCACTAGTTATGGGTCTAATTAGATTTTCTGTTTCTTCATGATTTAGTCTTGGTGGTTTTGTTTCTAGAAATTTGTCCATTTCATCTAGGTTATCCAATTTGTTGATGTTCAATTATTTGTAGTGCTCTCTTATAATCTTTTTTATTTCTGTAATCAGTTGTAATGTCCCCGCATTCATTTCTTATTTTAGTAATTTGAGTCTCCTTTCTTTTTGTCTTAGTTCATCTAGCTAAAGGTTTGCCAATTTTATTACTATTTACACAGAACCAACTTTTGGTTTCGTTGATTTTCTTTACTGTTTTTTATTCTCTATGTTATTTATCTCTGCTCTAATCTTTTTTATTCTTCCTTTGGCTAGTTTTAGGTTTAGTTTGTTCTTCTCTTTCTAGATCCTTCAGTTGTAAATTTAGGTTGTTGATTTGATACCTTTCTTCCTCTTTTTTTTTAAGTGCGGAAGATTGGCCCTGAGCTAACATCTGTTGCGAATCTTCCTCTTTTTGCTTGAGGAATATTGTTGCTGAGCTAACATCTGTACCAACCCTCCTCTATTTTATTTGGGATGCTGCCACAGTGTGCTTGATGAACAGTACTATGTCCGCGCCTGGGATCCAAACCTGCGAACCCTGGACTGCCAATGGAGAGCATGTGAACTTAACCACTATGCCACTAGGCCAACCCCACTTTCTTCTTTTTTTAATACAAGCATTTATAGCAATAATTTTCTTCCTTTAACACTGCTTTCACTGTGTCCCATATGTTTTAGTATATCGTGTTTTTGTTTTTATTCATCTCTAAATATTTTCTAATTTCTCTTGTAATTTCTTCTTTGATCTACTAGTTGTTTAAGAGTGCATTGTTTAATTTCCACAAATTTGTGAATATTACTGTTTTCCTTCTGTTACTGATTCCTAACTTCCTCCTGTTGTGGTTGGAAAACTTACTTTGTATGATGTCTCTTTTTAAAATCTGTTGAGACTTGATTTGTCAGTATATGGTCTGTACTAGAGAATGTCTCATGTACACTTGAGAAGAATGTGGAATCTGCTGTTGTTTGCTAGTGTTCTGTATGCGTCTGTTAGATCTACTTGTTTTATTATGTTGTTCAAGTCCTTTATTTCCTTACTTATCTTCTGTCTGTTTGTTCTATCCATTATTGAGAATGATGTATTGAAGTCTCCAACTATCATTATAGGACTATTACTCCCTTCTATTCTGTCAATTTTTACTTCTTACATTTTGATGGCCTGTTATTAGATGTGTAAATGTTTATAATTATTATATCTTTTTGCTGTATTGAACATTTTATTACTATATAATGTCCTTCTTATTCTCTTACAAACTTTTTAAAATTTAAAGTCTATTTTGTTTGATATTAGTATGTTTACCCTGCTCTCTTTTGGTTACTATTTGCATGGAATATTTTTTTCCATCCTTGCACTTCCAACCTATTTGTGTCTTTGGATCTAAAGTGAGTCTCTTATATACAGAATATAGTTGGATGATGTATTTTGATCTACTCTGCCAGTCTCTGTCTTTTGATTGGAGAGATCAGTTTTAATCCATTTACATTTAAAGTAATTACTAATAAGGAGGGTTTACTTCTGTCATTTTGCTATTTTTCCTTATGCCTTATAGGTTTTTTTGTCCTTCATTTCATGCATTTCTGTCTTCTTTTGTGTTTAGTTGATTTTTTGTAGTGAAATGTTTTAATTCCCTTCTCATTTCCTTTTGAGTATATTTTACAGCTATTTCTTTGACGTTATCATGGGGATTACATTTAACATCCTAAACTGGAGCACTCTAATTTGAATGTAAACTAGCTTAACTTCAATAGCATGCAAAAACTTTGCTCCTATATATCTCTAGCCCTACCCCCATTCAGTTATTGATGTCACAAAATTACGTCTTTATATATTGTGTCCAAAGCATAAACTATAAATTTTTTCACTGCATCAGTCACAAATAAGACAAAAATAATTTTTTTGTAGAAAACAAAAAGTGAAGTTGCAAATTAAATTTACAATAATACTAGCTTTTAGACTAATCATTTTTAAAGTGTATTAGTCTCTTAAATAATGTAAAAAACCAAAAGTAGAGTTACGAACCAAAGTACAATAAAGCTAGCTTTTATAATGGCCCAAGTGTTTACCTTTACTGACATCTTAATTTCTTCATATGGTTTCGAGTTCCTATCTAGCGTCCTTCCATTGCAACTTGCAGGCCTCCTTTTAGTATTTCTTGCAGGGCAGATCCAGTGGTAATGAACTCCATTGTCTTTTGTTTATCTAGATATGTCTTAATTTCTCCCTCACTTTTGAAGTACAATTTCGCTGGATATATGATTCTATTTACAATGGTGATGCTTATAAAAAGACTAATTAAACAATAGGTAAGCAAAAAAGCCCAAGGTTTTATTATGGATAAATGATGCTAGCACATTTGAATTTTTGTTAGATTCTAAAGTAAGTTCATCAATGATAGGAATTTCAGGGATTCTCTATGCCAGGTTTTGTACATGCTGGGGTGAGTCAAGTCATAGCTATGTCTACAGATCATGACATATGGACCCTTCTAGGTCTCATCAGTAATGTGTTCCAGTGAAAGAGCTGAGCCCCAGATTTTTATTGACCCCTAAATGAGTCAGGATTGTCAGTTTGACCCAATGTTTGTAGAAATTCAAGACTCAGTAGTTTTCAGAGAGAGCAAGAGCAGAGGAAGAAAATACCCCTAAATGAAGATTCTCAACGTATTTACAAGTAAATTCTTGAAACCCCCGGTGGTTTGCTTATTAAGCTGACATCAATTTGCAAACAAAACAATATCTAGAACTAGTCACAGCTCCTCTCACCCTCAATGTTCCTCTGCCCTTTTAGTCAGACTTGATGGGATACCAAACAAATTGACCGCTCAGGGCCAGAGAAAGCACAATAAAAAGACAAACACTTTTTTTTTTTAAACCTAAGGCATTTATTTTTAGTGATTATTTCCACCTGGCAGAACACAAACCTCTGTGAAAGAAACAAATCCTGCTGCTAGGACCGGTTAGCTGTGACACTTGTCAAAGGTCACAGCAGCATGCAGACAGAATTATCTATTTCTTACTTTGTTACAGAGGAATGTGGATCTCAAATTCCTCAAGAGATATTATTTTAAAGACTAAGAAGCTGCATTTTTCAACTTCAGACTTCAATATAGTATAGGAGAACATATTTAGAAATTTCTGTATTTCTGGAATCCAGCACACAAACACACACACAATCAAAGCATAAGTTCAATGACATTTCCCTCTAATATGACCAATTTGTGTTGCATAAATTACCAGAGGAAATATTCTAAATCTTTAAATAGCATAATAGACTTCCATCTCCCTTTTCTCTCAGTCAGAACCTTCTTGTGAACAAAAGAGAGGGGAATGGTAATCCCTCTGAAAATAGAAAACCTTATAATCTCTCCAACCTGATTTACAACTGGGAGGATTGCGTGACAGGTAGAGGAACAGGAAATTATTACACAGACCCCAAAGAAAATATCTTAATATACACCAGGGAACCACAGAATTGTTTAATTATAATTTGTGGAAATGACTATAAAACAAAAAACAATGATCTGTAGTATTCTTTTTGATCTAACAATGTAATAGAGCACTTATAAAGGGGTCATGTACTTTACATTCAAACAAGAATGCATTATTAATGAGTGTTGGTGAAAATAGCAATTATTTATTGAGTACTCATTAGAGCTCAGCACTTTGTACACATTCTCTCTAATCCTCAGAGAACCTTGTAATGTATCATAATCAGCATTCTGCAATGAGGCAATTTGAGGTCTTCTGAATGTCATATAGCTAGAGTCATGGTAGATCAAGCAATGTTACAGGCAGGAAATAAAAAACATGTTCAATATTTCAAGCAGAAAGAGATTCCATAGAGAGAATAAAAGTGTTTACAAAATTGTTGGAGAGTAGGAGAGATGCAAGTCTTGGGGCTTCCAAGGGCAGTTGGTTTCCAGGTCACCCCATTGTAGTTGTGGTCTACTGGTGAGAAGCTGTGATTGGTGCTTCTACCTCTACTGCTGACATCATAACGGCCTCACATCTCATCATATACTTTTCATTGCCAGAACGTTGTTGTTAGCCATCACAGCTACAGGAGGATGGTCTCCATCTCATTGCCACTTTCCAAGCCTTATGTGGATAAATTTCATGGGCAAAACCAAAAGCACATCCAGAATTCTAGCTGTAAGGGAATTTTACTTTAACCTATCAGCTCCTGTAACACAGAAGGGAACATAGAAGACAGTGGAATGGACGTGCTGCTGTTTTGTAATAGTCAACCCTTTGTTTGCTCAGCATTCATACATGTGCTTCTGTCAATAAAGTTCTCAAGGCCCACAATGACAAAAATAAAAGTAAATAAACCTGGTTAACTAACATAATACAACTTTCCCATGTAACTTGCACAACCCCCAATAGGAAGAGACAAAAAATTCCATCTGTCACTGTGTTTATTTAAAAATGATGTACAGTTTTATTCTATCTCTATCACCATTACCACCTTGATATCCTATAATCTCCAGATTAAATTAAAAATTTTACCATTACTAGCTTGCTTCTGTATAAATTAGTAAGGAAAAGGGAGAGAAGGGAAATATGTTTGTGATTACATACATAAAGCAAGAAATAAATTATAAGTAGCTCTTATAATCCTTGATTCTGCAACTGAGCAGTAAAGGAGATGAAACCACTAAAAATAGTGTACCCAATGTGATTTAGATATGAAACCCCCTCAGGCTTCTTAGCGATGGCAATTCTACACCTTGAGAACATCATAGGTAATTGTCTTATACCCATATAAACAAGAGGGTAGAGAGGGAGAAGATAGATTCCCTTAGTCCTATTTCTAGAAGGCATTCCTGAGTCCCGATCTCAGTGTACTTACCACATAGCATCACGAATTGAGTCAAATGTATTCTCTATGCATGCTGGCACGTCCAAAAGAAAAGAATGCTGGGCGGGATTCTATATGTTCAGTTCTTCTCCAATTCCAAAGGCTCTCTCCCTTTAAGGAAGGAGTGAATTGGAAATAATGGTGGGAACTCTTTTTCCATTTAGTCCAAGGAGTGGAGGTTCTTACTTTGGAATACAAAATGAGGAATTAGTGAAGATGAGAGAGAACAATTCCTGTATATCAACAGAAAAAGTAAAATTTCATGCACAGATTCTTAAGACAAATTACCTGCTACTATGAGTAAAGCCATTAATAGTGAAGGGAGAGTATGGAGACTATAAATTGATAACTCTCCCACAAAATAAAGAAAATTCAAATAGTTACTTAGCTGGCACTAAGACCACAGAATGAATGCTGTATTGTTAATTAATTATCAAGGCAAGATTGATAATTGTATTCCGTAGGAAAGAACATTAAATTTTAAGAGTCCAGATGTCTGTAATATATTTTTTACAAGTATTTGCAAAATGTGTTTATGGTTATTGAAAAAAAGTAGGAATGTGTCTCTTTTCTTTAACACATCTTTGGGATTTAGAGTTTTTGTATCTCTGAACCAATGTTTTAAAAATCATTCTCAGTTTTTAAGAAGCCTCGAGTTAATCATAAAAATTTCTAAACAAGTAGACTGGTTGGAATCCTGCCTTTCACCATACCTGGATAAATAAGCTCTTGTCTTTAAAAAACTTTGCTCCCACCCTCTTCCCCATGAGTATAGGCTGGCACACTCCTGGATACTTTACTTTTTCATTTACTGCATGGGACATCCTGTCCCCATTCTCCTTGACACATATCCAAGGAACCAGTGCACCTTCTTGCCATCAGCTTCAGTATCTTTAACATCTGCATTGATAAAACCTGTGACATCCTGGCTGCAGATAGAGATTAGTCATCTTCATTCTTTAGCACTCACATAGATGCTGTTTGGTCTGGAATTATGGCATCTGGGTGTAACAGGATACTACTTTTTTTTTTTTTAGATGAACTACATATGAGCAGAGGAATGACGGGGAAAGAGGCTTTCAGCTCCTGCTGGCTAATTTCAAGAAAAATAAAGTCATGCCCTGAAGTCATGATCTCTACCTCCAATTACTTGCATTTTGTTGCAAATAAAAAGAGATATGAAATTTACAGATAATAATGGAGATCAATCAAGTACCTTACACGGCTGGAAATAGGAAATATTGTAAATTGATGCCTTTCATCAAGGAGCTGTTGTGGTACTGATGAGATATGCTTGTATTCCCCCATCAGATTCACATGCACTGCTTTGGCTTTGTCAGAAGTGTTTATGTGACTAGTACCACGCACACTCTGCAGTCTATGGCTATGGCTCTCACCACACACTTTCTAAGCTTTGTTGATTAATCCCATGTGCCAAGCAACTACCATACCCCCATACAGTTCCAACGTTTCTACAGCCCTTACCTTCATTCTAAGCAAATTTTCTAAATGTTGATAATAACAACAACAAAAATCTTAGAAGTGGATTGCCCAGAGAAAGCAGGAAGCAGTGATGCAGTTAAAAATAAATGAGTAAATATTTGCTAACTTGATAACTAGATGGATGTATAGACAAGTAGATAGATAAGTTTGATAGAAAAATAGATGATAGATAGGTGGATAGATAAATGGATGATAGATAGATAGACAGATAGATAGATAGATAGATTAGATAGACAAGAAAAAATTTCACTTACCCAAATTTAGTGTGGGATATTGTTAATTTTTTTTTTTTAAAAAAAGATTAATAAAACCATTTTGGGTAAATTGTGATATGGTCAGAGGGTGAGTTAATTTTCCCCACCTATCCATTTTCCCTTTACTTCTTGATAATAGAAACTTCAGGTTTTAACTGGTCTCATGATTGCCCAGAATAATTCTCCAAGTTCCCTTGAAGGTATTGTGTGACCAGATGAGAAATACTGGCAAATGGAATTAAGCGGGAGTGGTAGGTGCAATTTCTTGGGAACATTCTTAAAGAGAGTAGGAGAGGTCATTCCTTTCTTTTGCTGTTTTCTCCATTGTGCTTGTTGAACTACAGATGTCTGGAAGTTGAGCAGCCATCTTTAAACATAGAATGGGAGCCAAGCACTGAGGATGCAGAGCAAAAAGATTTGGGAATTTCAGTCACTGTTTCCATGGCATATCAAAGCAGTGTGGGACTGAAATAAGAGATTTCTCTTATGGAAGGAGGAAATGAACTGATATCTTGTGTAAGATCATGCTGTTGTGGGTTCTCTGTTTCAGGCAGCATAATGAAAACCTAATTAATATTTTGAGTTACTAAAAACATTTTCAAATAGCAAAATATAAATGGTAAACTGTCTTCCAAGAGTGTGGATTTCTGATACTTGGAATAACCTTTCTAAAACTGCACAACGATGGGTCATGGGTGTGTAAGCTTTGAAGCCAAAGGGCTTAAATTACTTTCATAATAGAGAAGAGAAAAAGTTTAAATTTTGGAGTAAATCGACAAAAGGAGAAGAGTAAACAAAGAAGGTTGAGTGAAGAGAGGGAGAAAAAACCACACATAAATCCAAAGAGATAAAAACAAATGACAACAACAGAAAAAACATAAAGCTCATGTGGCTGAACAGTAGAAAGAGATTTTTCAAAACAAAACTGTGTAATAGAAACTTTTAATATGTTTGTTTTGGCTCTGCTATAAATCTGCCTCCATGTTTTCCCTGCATAACCATCTGTGAAGTCTAGATTGCTCACTAAGATGCATGTGTATATATATATATGTGTGTAGTTTTCTTCTTTTGGATTGAAACTATGATGATTCAGAGCAAAAATGGAATTTATATGGAAGGATATAATAGACAAGGATTAAGCTGGTTCACTAATACCTGAGGTACTCTTCATTTTCTTTTCTTTCTTATGTCCTTCAACTATGAAGTACTTGAAGAGAGGAATTAAATTCTCTTTAATCTCTGTACACATCACAAATAAATAGTGAGTATAGACAGAGGAGAGGCCCAAGGACTAGGAGCTGTAAGCACTTAATGTAGGGGAGATGAGGAGAATCAACAAAGGAGACAGAGGGATGGTCAGTCCAGTAGAAGGAGAATCAAGAGAAGTTTGTGTGTCTGAGGCAAAATGAAGAAAACGTTTTAGAGGAAAAGTGCTGTGATAGGAAATGTTGCTGATAAGGCAAACGAGATGACACAGGAATTGATTCTATAATTTGGCCATTTGGAGGTCATTGGAGACCCTCACAAGAACAGCTTCAATGAAATGTTAAATAGCTGGACTGGACAGCGAAAATTTTCAGAAAAGAGGAATGAGAGACAATGAATCTAGACAAAATGCCCTTTGGAGGCATTTTGCTGGATATGGAAGCATAGAAGTTGGGCTGTAGCTGGAAGGGGATGTGGGATCAAGAGAACAATTGTCTTTTAACACATGAAGAATGATAGCATCTTTTAATACTAATGAGAATAATCAAATGGAGAAAGAGAAAGTGATGAGTTGGGGGAGAAAAGGGAGACTTATGGTAACAGTGACCTTGAGTTGGGAGTGGGATCTAGTGCTGACCTTGAAGACTCAGTCCCAAGTAGGAGCATGGGTCATTGATCCACAGTAATGGGAGGGAAGACAGAGCATAAAGATACAGACGCAGATGGTTTGGATATGTCAGATTGTGGCAATGTGTGAAAATAGTACTTACTACATTTGAAACTACTTTTTCTGATTTTGTGGTTAAGAATTTTCTCTTCCATTAGACTTAAAACTTTCTTTGGGCTTAGAAAATGTGTGCCTACTCCATCACTATATTCTCAGCATAGAGAATAGTAGCCAACATTCAATATATGCCCTATAATGGATGAGTGAATGAATAATGCCTACACACACACACACACACACACACACACACACCCACTTCAGTTGTATCGTGCTTCTACCTGGTTAGGATGTGAGTATTAAGTTTTAAAGGTCATCCTTCTAGGAATTCTAAAATTCTGGTCTATTCCAGTTCCCAAAATTCCATAGAATATTTATTATATATGAGCAAAATGAAACTTTCTGATTTCCTATCATGTTTACAATCCTCTGTTAGGTAAAAAAAACGGCCGCAGGTGCTTCCTTTTGCATTTGTACCACATGAATCCACTCCCTGGTCACAGAGGATTGGACCTAAGGTACACAGCAGAGGCTCTTGAAATGGACCACTATGAGAGTTTTGCACAACCTCTCATCTGTATGGATGAGAAGAGGGCATCTGTATTGCATGTAACTACTAAGCACTCAGATTCTCTTCATCTTGGAGCACATGAACAAAAGATCCAGAAAGACTAGGGCAAAAGCCAAAATGCAAACAGAAAAGGTACGAAGAAGAAGCCATGAGGTAGACAGCAGTGTAGGTAAAATAGGCACTTGAGTTACCAAAATGGTGGTGGCATTAGAACAGGAAGCAAGAAAGGTTTTCTGGGCAGCTGGATGGGTTTGGAGGATTGCTGCAGTCACTACAGTAATCTAAATGATGTTTCAATGTTTGATGATGTATGGAGGTACAGCTTCTAAGGCAGTTCCTTCCTGCAAAAACATCCCTTAAATTAAGTTAGTAAGAGTGTGACTATGTTTGTCAATCTCATATGTACATATTATTTATACTGAATTATATTCTTCATGGTACACTAATTCTGGTGACATTATTAAGCTTTATACTTTTCTTATGAATATCCATACTAATGTCAAATCATTCAAACTATAAAGGTTGTGAAGATAGAATCAATGTCTGGTTAATTTGAAACATGTGGTATAATAGTATAGCTGTATAATTATAGATTTACTAAATACTGTGGGTATTTTTATTATTTGAAAAATTGTTTTTATTCCTGGATAGCTATTACTAAATGGACAGATTGGTATGAATAATATATTTCAACTTGAAAGTAACTATTATTTCAGTTAGATAGCAAATGATTTTTTAACTAAAAATTTATTTACCTATGAAATCATATTTTTGGTCCCTGACTGCTTATCAGAGCACAGAGATGAATTGCTTGCTAACATCTTCTTTTTCGCTTTGGGACTTCCTGCTCTATGTCTATCTACTTTAACCTTATCCAACCAAGAACTAACACGGCCTGCTGCTCTGAACTTTCAGCCACTGTAGATTAACTATATCATGACTCTTCTAAAGAACTCCCGTAATGTCTGCATTATGATTTGCTTTAAATAGTCTTTTTTAAAAAATGGGGTTTTATTTCAATTTAATTATGAAGACCCTGTTAATCCTCTGTGGTTTCTTTCCAAAGACTAGGATTTTCTTTTTTCCCCTTTGACCTTTTCAAGCACAATTACATATATATTTTTAAACAAAAACCAATAATAGTTTCAATATAATTTTTAATATTGATAATGATCTTAATATCTCTTCTCCGTCAAAAAGATGGTAAATACAGTCGTGATTGCTTGTGCCCTACTTAGCACTAGAAACATCTTGCAGATCTATTTTTAGACCAGTTAAGTCAACAGTGAAAACCTTTCTACAATATTTTGTTGAGTTTATTTAAATCATACTATGAAAATTCTGAGAAATATTGAGTATATATTTTAAAAGGAGGTCGCCAGGGTAAAGTAAAAATTGCTTGATAGGGAGGGACATTTTCCTTTTGCACCAAATACAAAGAAGAATATGGTAACTGTTTATCTTATTCTTAAACCTGCAGATCCTGGCCAGCAGGGAACCTTCCTAACTTCATTGGCTACCTCATCTCCTGACCTCCTGTAAGCCATATGTTGTTTATGAGTAGGAATGGAAACATTTCCCTTACCAGGTGTGTGAGACAGAATAATGGCCCCCAAAAAATCCTCATCCTAAACCCTGGAACCTATGAATATATCAGGCTTTATGGGAAAGGGGAATTAAGGTTGCAGAAGAATTAAGTTTTATATTCGTCTAACCTTAAAATAGGGAGATTATCCTGGATTATTCATGGCGCACCCAATATACCACAAAAGTCCTGAAAGCAGAAGAAAGAGGCAGAAGAGAGAGTCAAGAAAGAGATGTGGCAATGGAAGCAAGGTCAGAGTTGCTGTGTTGCTGGCTTTGAAGATGGAGGAAGAGAGCCATGAGCCAAGGAATGTGGGTGACCTCTGGAAGATAGAAAAAAGCAAGGAATCGGGTTTTGCCTTATGGCCTCCAGAAGGAATGCAGCTCTGTTAAACTTTGATATTGTGTTGGAGTCCTAACCCACAGAACTGTAAGATAATAAATTAACATTGTTTTAAGCCATTAAGTTTGTGGTAATTTGTTATGGCAATAAACAGCAAACTAATACACCAGGTATAGCAGTAAGATAGTAACACATTGTTATTACTGTGGTAGGTTGACTGAATATCTTCCTCTTAGCGGGAAAACATTTTGAGTACTAGATCACTCAAATATTGAAGTTCAAAAAACTCAAGATTAGCATCAACAAATGATGGTTTTAGCTGGAAATACAAAGGCACAAGAAATATGACAAACTAGTCAGTGCAATTTGATAAGAACGCACTCCCAGGTACAGTTACCATCTGACTCTCCAGCATTCCAAATATACCAGCTTATCTGATTTATGCCAACTTCAGCTTTCTTGCACTGCTTCTCGACTACACAAATTATGACTTGAAGATTTGCATTGTATACAAGGCTTTCTTCTCTTTGAATTTCAGGGTCTTGAACTGTTCTCAAGTTAGTCCCATTTGGGCTATGGCTCTGCTTCCCTAAGCATCTTCTTATTCAAAGTCTCTTCTTTCTGTGCTTTCATCAGATACAAGGACCATTCTTTTCATTAACTCCCAGGTTTTGTGTCAAACTTATCCTACTTAACAATGGAAAGTAAAGCCAATTAAACTGTTAAATAATAGAACAAACACTTATTGACTACTACCTGCAGAACAAAGTACTAAGTCATGAAGAAGTAAGAATAAATATGGTATGATAAATTCTGTTAAAGAGCTCAACATTTAATAATGGTGGCATGCAAATTATTTTAAAAGTTGTAGAAGTGGACTAACTGGGGCTTGCATAAAGTGTGATGAGAGACTAGAAAACGAAATAGGAAGAATGAGTGAGAATTCTTTGGTTGGACCAAGGGAAAGGGCACTCTGGGCTGAAGAAAGCACATATACAATGGTATAGAGGCTTGTGAGAGCAAGGAAGGTTTGAGGAATTATACATGGCAGTAGGGTATGCGGTGAAGATGGGGAAGAGAAAACACCAAAAAGGATTCTGAGTATCTGTATCTCTTTCTTAGCTTGAAATCCTGTGAGCTAAGTCTCCCTATAGAATTCTACTGACGACAGATGTTCCACCCCTATGTTCAAAACCTAGGCTGATTGGAGAGGTCTAAATATCTCATGCCAAGTTCTGAAAGGAATGAAGTGGGACATCATGTTGAGATCATGCTTTCTGCATCTGACTTAAAGATCTACTACTGTTTCAAAAAAATCACTCTGCAAGATAATCTAGGTTATTTAAAATGCAAGCACTCATGACGGCGTCCCTAGAAATTAAGCAAGTTAATAAATATCTAATAATCTTTTATGAGGCTCTATCCCATAATAGAAGATAATTTCCTTTTAATTCTTGTATGAAAAGATAATTTTCTCCTCAATTAAGAAAGTGGGGAGTGTCTATTAGATAACGTGTTTATTAGAATGTTTTCTGCCTCTAAATTATTCAAAAGACTAAGAAGTAGAGTTGGATTTCATTTTCTTTAAGAACTTTGAAAACTGTGAGTCTGTATTATTTTTTACAGAGTTTTTTTTTTTTTTTTTTAATTGAACCAGTCGTCTCCAAAAAGGAGAGGACTCTCTGGTGTTTTGAAAATTCACTGATTAAAATTAAGTTGATGTTCAAGAATTCTGAGTAAATTGCCACTGTTTGTTGAGCATGTACTAGGTACCACATGATGTTCTGTGGTTTGCCATATATTACATCGTTTAAACTTCACTGCAACTGAGTCAATTTGGTATTATTCTTTCAGTTTTAGATTAACACACCTAGACACAATAAATATCTTATCAATAGAACCAAGACTTAAACACATGCTTTTGTGTGATTTCAAGTCTTTCTACTACCCATAGTCATTTGTTTGGTTTGGTTTTAGAAATGTTGTCTTTATGAACAAATATTAACGTGGCAAGTAAAGACGACTGTCATCAAGATCATATGTAATAAGAATGCTTTAGTTATCTAGGAAGAGAAACACATCATAGAAAAAGTAAGGTGATTGTTGCAATGATGACTCAGTCCTTGCTTTGCATACGAGTTTGGTCCAAAATACATTCCATCCTTCTGCACCGTTAAGTCTCCCTTCTCCAAGTTTGGAATCTAGAATTTTAAAAGATATTGATTGAGAAATTGACAATGACTTCAGGCAGGTGTTGTCAAACTAACTGAGCAACCAAGTGCTTATGAAGATCCTACTGTATGTTCAGGACTATTTGCCCTGTGTAGTAAATATTAAAATTAAGAGGTGCGTATTTCATAGTTAATAGAGTAGAAATTATTATGACTTGATTTTGGGGTAGGATAAATTACACGTGCTAAGAACAGAGAACATATGCTGAAAATAAAGAGACACGAGTTCAAGAGGCTGAGATTACATTACGAAGGATTTTAAAAACCAGGCACGATAGACCATAGAGATATGTAACACAAGTTACTGATCAAGGCAATAACAGAATGAGTCTGTTAGAAACGTTTAGGATAATACACACAGAGAAAGACTTGAATCAGAAACTACAGCTAAGAGATTATTATAATCTCTAGGTCCTAATCCTCTGCTCTGGACAGTCTCATTACACATCAAGTTCTAAATCTTTGGTCTTAGAAATCCCTATTATTTTTTTCTCATTCTTAAACTATAGATAAAAATACCCAATTTATTCCTTTCTAAAAAAATAATTTGACTTTGTATTTTCCCAACATCTTAGGAAATTATAAAAGTCACTGATATGTACATATTTAAATAGCAATTTGGCAGTTTGCCATGTATTTCACATCCATTTTCTAACTTGAGGCAGACAGAGAAGGTATCTTCTTGCCCATTTTAAACCTAAGGTAATCAAGACTCTGAGATATTACGGGTGAATTCAGGGTAAAGAGCGAGGCTTCTGCCTTTTCCTCTATCACCTGACAGTATCTTCACGATACCAATCACTTTGGAAATGAAAATAAATCAGTCACACCTCCTCTTGCTGTAATGTGAATTTCCTGCTCTCTGTCAACTCTCTGGCTGTTGTACTTGACATCTCAAATGCATTTTTTCCTAAGTTAATGATGAATTTTGGTGTCCATTGAAAAGCCTACTTTCCTTCCTATTACTTGCGTTCTGGTACTGGTGGGATTTATAATTTTTTTCTAAATTAGGGTTTAGCTATTGTTCATGAGGCATCCTTAGGAAATTTGAGTTTCTTCTATTTTCCTTCTATGAATTAAAGACACAAAACAAAAGCCAGCCTGACTGGGAGCTAACACATAGACGGTTTCCTTGGTAACACATATGTGAAAGACTGTAAAATCTCCCCAATTTCCATTCCTGCCTTCACAGTGGCTGTTCAGACTGCTAATATGGGTGTGCCTGTGTGACAGCAAGCCATTTTATGTGAGAGTAAGTGCTTATACCAGACAGGGTGAGAGCGAGGGCAAAACAGTGTTTAGCCAAAAGCAAGAATATAAGAGAAATCAACTCTCAACACTGAGTATGAAGGGGAAAACATGAAGCCAAGAGATCCTATTTTGAGTTCTTGTAAATGTAATGAAAGGGACACTTAAATGACTATAACAATACATAGAAGAAAATTACATTGTTTCTAAAAAGAAGGTCACAACCCAAATCTAAGTATTTGTGTTCAATTATTTGCCATATTAAGAGTGTCTGTGGCTTAGCCAGTGGTGAAATTACTCTTCATAAGTTTATGAAACTTTTTTCTTCCCCAAATGTGCATTCAAAAGCTCATACGATGCTAATAATAGCTAATATTTCTGCATCCTCATCATGTCTCAGGTATGTGACCAGGGTTTCATATGCATTATTTCAATTAATATCACAGCAGATGTCACAGTAACCTTAAGAGGAAGGTGATCCATTTTCAGACAGAATAGCTGAAGGTTAAAGGGTAAGGAGTTAGCCCAAATTCTCCCAGCCAGGGTATGGTGGGGTCAGGATTTGAACCCAGGTGTCCGACTCTACAGCCATACTCTTAACCAGGAAGTAACATTACTGCCCCAAAGCTGTGACCGTGGTAACGTCAACCAGAGAGGAGAATGATATCCTTGAGATCTGTCTGTGAGATCTTTATTCGGTTCGTTTTTTTCTGGGTATTCTCTAAGATCTTACCAAATATTTGAACAAATAAGACGAAACGTGATTTGTTAAGATTGTGGAGTCATAATATCATATTTAGGCACGGTCTTGGTAAGCCAAAGAAGGTGGCAGACAAATGCAACCCATCGGGATGAAAATGAAAAAAATTATTGAGGTATTTGAAAGGACGGAAGGCCAAGACAGAGAAGAACTTAACGTCATTTTTAACAGAAAAAAGGTTCAGAGAGTCAGGCGAAACACAAGCTGGCGTGAACTAGGTCTAAGCATGAAAGATGCTACTTTGTTCTGATTTTGAGGACAGGAGTAGAGATGGCTGCCAACCTAATTTGTTCCCCTTCTCTAACTGTATAGATAACATTTCTCGAATAACCTAATGTAAGTGGTTCCTGAAAAAAGGAATGAATAAACTTGTATAAAATCACATGTTAAAAATAACAGAACTTATGAAGAAAAATAGTATTGAGTTAGACTGCTCAAAACCTACAGTGAGCTAACGAAAACAACAACTCTCCAATGAAAATATTAGAAGTTAAAAGGACACTTATTAACGAGGAGACTTTAAAATTCCTAATAAATGCAAAAATACTACAGTAAATCTAGCACCTTAATTGACAAGTAGATAAGTGAAAAAATATGGGAAGCTAAGTTGATGGAAGGCTGCATACGATCAGATTGTTGAGTTATAGAAATACAGGTAGAAAGTACAAAGATTGGTATTTATTACATTTTTTTGTTTTCTCTGTTTGAAATATTTCATAAATATTTAAAAGTACAAATTAAAATAAATATTTAAAAATATAAATTAGATAGTAAACATAAATGAAAGCAAACTTATTGGGAAAATGTAGGAAAATAAATGTATACCCCGACCACAGATTTAATCAGGACACATTTGCCATCATCTTTTTATAGGTGTCGCAAATTTATTCAAACCACGTTCCATATTTTTTTTCCTCTTTTTTGAGGAGGAGGATTAGCCCTGAGCTGACATCTGTCGCCAATCCTCCTCTTTATGCTGAGGAAGACTGGCCCTGAACTAACATCCATGCTCATCTTCCTCTATACCTGCCACAGAATGGCTTGACAAGCAAGGCATAGGTCCTTACCCAGGGTCCCAACTGGCGAACCCCAGGCTGCCAAAGTGGAACATGCGAACTTAACCACTGCACCATTGAGTCGGCCCCCATAGTCCACATTTTTCAAAAAAGCAGCTTTTTTGTTTCTTTAAAACCTTTCTGATCTTTCACATGAGCCACTCCACCTACTGGGTAGAAATAAACACACACCCAAAATTAGTCAAACCAGGTTCAGAATTTAGTCCAATTGAATGATTTCAATAAACTATCTGGTTTAACACGATTTCTCTGGAATGTTTTTCAATCTGACAGAGAGCTCCCTTGTCCCCCGGTCCTCTTCTAAATGGCACTGAGCTGTGGGGAGGAGGGTAATATGTGATATCAAGGCATTCACAGGATGCTTTGGTCACATGCTGATGCTTCATTGAGCTCTTGCTAGCATCTTCTGAGCTATACTTGGATTGACTGAATACCTGGGTATTCTCTTTGCATGGCTACCAAAGTCTGTGGTTGAGAAAATTGTGGTGCATTTTTTGTCTCAGTCAGGGCTCAGCAACCTCACCCTGCTGACTCCCACTCCTCTCTCTTCCTGTTGGCCTGCAGATGCCTCTGAATATCAACTATATACCTCCCCCAGCCCCTGGCCTGGGGTGTCAGTGCTGTAGCCTCTGTGAATAGTCCTGTTCCTCCCACTACTGTGGACTCTGGCAAGCCAGCTGGCTCCTAACTCAACATGCAGACTCCCAGGGAACTGAGGAAGGATCAGCTGTGTAAGAGAGGCACTCCCTCTGCCTAATTCTCCTGAACTTGCCGCATGTCCACTGAAGATTACCTGGTACAGAGCTTTCCTCCCAGAATCCTACACGTGACTCTAAAGGAAAACACCGTGCCCTGGGCATCTCCCTGGTATACTGCATATGCCTCCCCTTCACCAACTGAAATCTACAGAGGCAACAGGACCCAGGTCCCCTGCCTCTCATCTTTGTCTCTTATCATCCATTGCATCACTTGGCCAGAAATGTTGGGCTTTTTCTTTATCTCTGGCCAAGACTTCCCTGTACATTATTTCACTCTCCTTGTTAAAGAGGTAGCCATCCCCTCTCCCCTTTCTTAAATTGTGATGAAAGCCTGTGATCAAAACCTGCTCACAGATAAGGAAATACTTTTTGGGATATGTATTGAAAATATTTTATGGTTGTTTCATAGTTTTGCTTCCATCTAAATTTTGGTTGAAGAAAGGGTTGGTTTTGTAGTTTAAAAATTTGAAATAGGACCAACCCTGGGCACCTCGTGGTTAAGTTCAGTGCACTCCACTTTAGCAGCCTGGGTTCAGTTCCTGGGAGCGGACCTACCCTACTCTGTTAGTGGCCATGCTGTACTAGCAGCCCACACACTAAAAGATGGGGGAATATTGGCATGGATGTTAGCTCAGGGCGAATCTTCCCCAGGAAAAAAAAAGTTAATATGGAAAGAAGTGAATAAATTAGGGTGTTTTGAGGGAGAGCAAATGATAGCCAAAGAGATGATTTCAGCAACATGAATTAAGCAACGTAGCAGCCTTGTGAAGATACAAACGAATGAGTTGGACACTGGCAGTCTGGAGGTCCAATTCAGAGTGCAGGTTGAAACATAAATGTGGTTAATATCGGGGAATACAGCCTCAGAGAGAATCTTAAGGCAATGATTCCGGAAAGAATCTCAGTGTGTTAGACGCTGGATGACAGTGGCAGGCATAGTAAGAGAAAAACTGATAAAAACTGTGTAATTAAAGGTCTAGAGTAAGAATGTTGTGATAAAGAGAGAAAATTGTCATCTGTATAAAATGTTAAATCATTATATTCATTCTTGCATTTACTAAAAATGAATAAACATTGAGGTCGGGTAGCCAATTCCAAGATGTATATTTCATTTTGTGAGTGCTTAGAAAACAATGTAAGAATGTTAAAAAAATAAATAAATAAAAGCCAAATTCCTATTTTACAATCAGGGTTTCTTTTCCTCTTCGCAGACAGGGATAGCAGGCTGCATGGGGAAGATAACAATGTTAACAGAGGACAGAGAGAAAGCAGAACTTCTTTGTTCTTAGTTTGCTTCTTTTTTTTTTTTTTTCTTTTTTCTGGCAAAGAAATTAGAATAGAATGGAAAGAATAGAATTTAAAGAATAGGAACATATTATAAAACAGACATTGAAATCCAGGTTAGCCAAGGAACCAAGAGGAAATCTGCTTTTCAAGGAATTCAAATATCTGGTTCCAATAGATAATAAGCTAACTTGCTGAATGAATTTTCCAAACGGATTGTTGAGAGTCATGACAGGAAGCTGGGAAATCATAAAGAATGAAAAGGGCACCAGAAAACTGTAAACAAAGAGATAAACTCACTGTCAAAGCCAAGAAAATGCTTGATATCATTGTAATAAAACCATTATAGGATGGATTAGAAAAGCAATAGTTTGGACCTCCAGTTTGAATATGGTGGCAAAATGTCAGCATTTTATCCTCCTTTTCCTGGAAATTATTCATAAGCAACAAAGAGATGTGAAATCAGAACATAAAAATCTATGTTTTGGCAAAACTAGAAGTCAACTGAAACTCCAGATTCGCAAATAGCTGGGACGATGTCCAACAGAATAGAAACGGAATACGTGGGCACATGAAAGAAAGCGGAGGAAGAAAGACCCTATTGGGAAAGTTGGCGGTGGCTACAGATTTCAGGAAAAATCAACAAAAATACCTTTACCGAAATTGGGGAGCACACCCTGAAGTGTAAAACTCAAATTCATGGTATGTAACATCAAGAACAAGGGTGACAGAGAAGATTCTATATATTACGGAAAAAATTTCCATGACTATTGATCTTTTCTGGCTTGTCTTTTCAAGTAAAAAACATTATAGATCAACCATTGTGATCATATCAAAACCAGGTAAAAAAAATAGTCTTTTTTTACGAGAATGAACTTCATCCAACAGAGATGATTGAGTAACTTTGTCTAGAAGTAAGATACAAATACATGTGTCTTTTCGGATGATGGACATAGTATTGCTAATGGTAGGAAACAAGATTAAATGTATTATATAACATTTCAGTTATAAAGGCAAAATTAGAATAAATAAAAATCTGCTTAAGATATAAACACACCCACACAAACAAGGGGAGCACAGTAAAGAATTTTACGAAATCCACTGCAACGTATTTAAAAATCTGCTACAAAGAATATTTACAGGTACAATAGAGCAGCACAATATACTAAATATACTATATTCATATACTAAATATCATTGAATTACTCACTTTAAAATGGTTAATGTTGTGTTACATGAATATAATATCAATTTTGGAAAAGTACAAAAGAAAGAAGACCAAACACTTCTGTCATATTATTTAACATAAACAGGCTCTGCTCACTGATTAAAAGAAAAAAACTTAAATAGATTATAAAATAAAATCCAACACTAATGAACAGAAAGACACTCTAAAGTAAAGTGTCTCAAAATGATTAAAGTTAAAAAGGATTGCTGATGTGCACTGGAAAAATGAAGACAAGGAATTATGTACCTCATATTAAGCAAGGCTAATTGAGAGCATGATACGTTACGTGAGACAAAATAGGGCGCTTTATAATGTGGAAAGTAAGAAACAAAAGTTGTTAAGACATTTTCACCAAACAGCATGCCATCAACATTCATAAAGGAAAAATCTTTGAGATACAATGAGAAATAGACAAAGATATATTAACAGTGGAAATGTTTGGTTCATAAAAGAGTAAAGAATTGATAAATATTGAACTCTGGACCCTGAAAAGAGGATAGACCTTCTTTTCAAGTTGCTAGGGAACATTTGCAATAATTGACCATGTATTAGGAAGAAAACCTCAGCAAAATGTCAAAAAGATTATATTTTCCCCTCATTGTTCAAGGAAACTTGAAATTAATTTAAAAACTAGAAAACAAAAGCATTAAAACCTGAAAGTCTTAAAACTTTCTCTTAGATAATTATTTAAAGAGAGAATATAAATCAAAATTTTAGAATATCCAGAAAAATATTTAGAAAATATTCAGAATATCCAGAAAATATGCAATACATGGAATCTATTAAAGCCATGTCCGAAGAAAAATTTGTAGCCTTAAGTATTTTATTTAAATACAGCATTTAGGGGCCAGCCCTGTGGTGTAGTGCTTAAGTTCACATGCTCTGTGGGTTAAGTTCCCCCTCCCAGGCCTAGGGTTTGCCAGTTTGGATCCTGGGCGTGGACACACAAGCTGCTCATCAAGCCATGCTGTGGTGGTGTCCCACACACAAATAGAGGAAGATTGGCACAGATGTTAGCTCAATGACAATCTTCCTCAAGCAAAAAGAAGATTGGCAACAGATGTTAGCTCAGTGACAATCTTCCTCACCAAAATAAATAAACAAATAAATAAAATACAGCTTTTAATAATTACAAGAAAAAAAGAAAAGAAATGAATTGTGCATCCGACTTAAGAAATTTAGGGGGAAAATGGTTAAAGAAAATGAATGAAAAGCGAAACATAAAATAAAAGCATGAATTAATAAATTGCAAAAGAAGAAAATGAATTATCTTAATAAATAAATCCAAAAGTTGTTTTTTAAAAGAACAGTCATAAAATAAAGCAACAATAAACTAATTCACTTTTTAAATGGGGAAATCACAAATACACAAAAGAAGAAGTGATAAGGGTAACCATAATCGTATTTCAAGAGTCAAAAGAGTGATAGGCTCTCTCTATGCAAATGCATTTTAAAGACAGGAAAAACGGCAAAATTTAAATGAAAAACAAAGACTAGGATGATTATACCTACTGTGAATTGAGAAATTTGTCAAACTGCCCTGTTCCATGCTTTTCCATGAAGCAGCAGGCTCAAATTGTTTCACGTTGACTTATACAAAACTTTTGAAGAACAAATATTTCCAAAGCTATTTAAAATCCTCTCAAACGTGGAAAAAAGAAAATCTTTCAAATTCTTTTTACAAAACCAAAATAACTTTGATATCAAAGTGTAAAATAATTCACCAGAAAGAAAACTAATAACAATTTCACTCTATATAGAAGTGCTAAAATCCTAAATGAAATATTTAGTGAACTAAATCCATGTTTCATAGATGCTATAAGAGCATTCAAAACCCAACATTTATTTTTAAAATTTAATAAACTAGAGTAGATGAATTTATCTAAAGTGATAAAATATATTTACCTCAGATCAAAAGCCAACATCATTTTTTTTAAAGATTGGCACCTGAGCTAACATCTGTTGCCAATCTTCGTCTTTTATTTTTTTCTTCTCCCCAAAGCCCCTCAGTACATAGTTGTATATTTTAGTTGTGGGTCCTTCTGGTTGTGCTATGTGAGATGCTGCCTCAGCATGGCCTGACAAGTGGTGCCATGTCCACGCCCAGGATCCGAACCAGCGAAACCCTGGGCAGCTGAAGCAGAGCATGTGAACTTAACCACTTGGCCATGAGGCCAGGCCCGCCAATATCATTTTAATAAGAAAACACTAAAAACATTTCCATTAACATAAGGTAAGAAAACAGAATATTTTTTATCATGACTGTTACTTGTCATTGTACTGCAGGGACAAATAAAAGGGACTAGAAAAAAAAATTATTGGCATAAAATTTGGGAAAAAAAGGATTTAAGATTATTACTAATATATTTATATTATAGGAAAACCACAAGAGAATTAAAATAGCTTGCAATTTTATTTCCAAAGCCAAAACAACTACAAAAATGTAACAGAATTAAGAAATGAGCAAATAATGTATACTTTATAAATGAATCGATAGTTCACATACATACAATTAATAGCTAGTTAGAAGAAATCATGGAAAAAAGACCTCAAACAACAGCAACTAAAAGACAAAATATTTAAAATAAACATAAAAAGGATTATGTATGAGTTACCTACAAAAATTAATAAGCTTCCTAAAGAAGATGAAGAAATGGAAAAGCAGCCATGTTCTTGGATAGGTAGATGCACATTATAAGCATGCAATTATGTCTAAGTTAATTTGTGAATTTAATGCAATTCTGTTTCAATACCAATGGATTTTCATTTGCAATAGATGAGCTGATCTTAATTTAATATGGAAAAAATAAACAAGCAATGATAGCTAGAAAAATTCTGACTAAAAGAAGAAAAAGAATGAAGGAGTGTAGTCTAAGTATTAAATGATATTTTAAATCCTGAAAATTTAAAACAGTGTGGTACTAGAGCACAAATTAATAGAACAAAGGAATAGTGGAAAATATAAATATAGAGTGCATACACGTTGAATTTTGTATATGATAGCAGCACTGTGAGAAATCATAGGGGAAATGGATTATTCAGTGAACAACATTGGAACAAATGGATAGCCAATAGAAAAAAACAGAAAGTTGGATTTGTATCCAATTCTTTACGTGAGAACTATTTCAAATGCCCTGTGACTTAAGTGAACAAAATATAACATGGTAAATATAACAAAATATAGTAAATGTACAAAAATACAATTAAAGTACTAGAAGAATCTGTGGGAAAATTCTTTTATAATCGTGAAGTGGAGAATCTCTTTCTATGACATACAACTTTGAAACCATGAAAGAAAAGTATATTTCCCATAACTTTGCTACTTGGGTAGATTTTCTCTCTTCACTGTTTTTCAATGACAGCGTTAAATGTGATTGTAATGCAACTGCAATTAATATTTCATTTGTTCCCACACACTAAGACCGATCTCTTTTCTTCCTTTTCATCTGGTCACATAAGACACACGATCCACTACTAAGGGTGAACTAAGGGATGAGTGCTGGGGAAAATGTATTGATTGATATGGTGGTCTGGGCTATCTAATCTGCTTTTACATCTTACTCATCCCCTCTGGCCTGGTTTGGGCTAAATCGTGGATGTTCAATTTCCAGCTTACAAAGGATTGCTACTGAGACCATGTGAATTTCTGACTTACTAAGTCCCAAAGAAACCGACTCTTAATAGGTAATTATGAACACACGGCTGCTGGTACACCATGGTCAAATGTTTCATCTTTCTAGGACCCAAAAACATGCCAGAAGCTATGTCTCAAAAGGTGTATAGTTCTCACTGCAGGATTGTGATTCTCTCATTGGAGCTTGCCATAAACTCAGTACCGCAACTTTTCTCACCACTGACACCTCCAACACCCCAGGCTTTGCCAGATTGCATGACGCAAGTGACAGTGCTGCTAGTACCATAGTGTGGACTTACCGCAGAGCCCTTTTCTGCTTTGGGCCCCACTCAAAGCTGGTAACTTTCTATATCTCCTGGTATATGGGCTAGAGTAATATTCCTAAGAGTGGATGTTGCCTCTGGAACCCGAAGAGGCCTACCCAGAGCTATGCTTCCATTCTTATGATAGAGAATGAAAGATGCAGCATTTTATCTTTTACATTGGAGGGGATAATCTGGTATGCTCCTGACTACTAAATTCCTAAGATCTTCACTGAGACCAGTAATTTCTAGATTCTTTGTAGGGTTTATCTCTCTTCTGCTTGAGCGTATATGTTCTACCAAGGCCTCAAACATCCTGGCCACCTCTTGATTCTCCTGTCTAATCAGCATGATGTCATCAATATAATGGATCGAAGTGATGTTTGGTAAGATGCCCAAATAGTTCAGATATCTTTGGACTATATTACATGGAAAACAGTAGAGTTAATATACCCTAAAGTCAATCTTTAAATTAATATTTTTATTTATTCCATTTTTCCAATCACAGTAGATAAGAACACATTCACCAAATGACTTTACCGGCTATATACCTGGGGCCTTATTAATCTGCTCCTGCAATGATACCACACTTGACTATACAACTTTGATCAGCTCTATTGCTTTGTTGAACTTGCAATAATGTACAGTTATTCTCTAAAATTCATCTGGTTTCTGCAGGGGCCAGACTGGTAAATTAGACAGAGATATGAGAGGGATGACCACTTCTATGTTTTTGATTTTTTAATGGTAGCACTAACATCTGCCATCCCCCATCAGATGCAACGTTGTTTTCCATTTAGTATTTAGCCTGCAGTGGGTGAGGGGAATTTTAGAAGCTTCCCCTTGATCTTCTCTACCATGATAGCTCTTAACCCTCAGGCCAAGGACCCAATGGGTTGCTCCAATTCCCTAGTCTATCAATCTCAATTATATGCTCAGAAACTGGAAAAATGACTACTGGATAGGTCCAAAGACACAATGGGCCCAGTAGGAACTGGTAATAAATGATCACAATGATTCTTTTGAACTCTAGATACCAATGTCAACTCAGGCCTGTGTCTAATAGTCCTCTAAATGTCTGGACATTCCCCTTTGATTTCCGCTTTTTTAAAATTTGGATTAAAAAATCAATTGTATTATTACTAGGATGACAAATAGAGTCGTGATAGAAACTTATATCAAAAAGGTTAAAATCAAAGAATTTTACTCCTTAAGTGTTCAACAGTGAAACGAGAATAGAGAGTAGCTCCCTTAGATGTAGTTGGCATCTGACACAGCACTTGTTGAACTATTGCATCCAATTCCCAAAGAATAATAACCCTACTGTTCGTCATACTCTGGAGATCTCATCACTGGTTTGTGATAAGCTCTGAGGGACAACTGGACTATACACAGAAAAGAGCAACGTGAAAATTTTGTTAAAGGGACAGTTAAACAAAGTGGAATGTTCAGTCCATAGAAAAAAGAATACCTTCAAATACTTGAAGGCTGTCTTGTAGAAGAGAGAAAAGACTTGTTTTGTTTTGTTCCAGGGAGCAGAATTAATAACAATGAGAGGTAATTACCGGAAGGCAGGTTACAGCCCAGTAAAAGAAAAATCTCTGTAACAATTAGAGTTATTCAACATTTGAATAGGGCGCTTCGGTTAAACAGAAAGTTCCCACCACTGACTGGATGACCTCCTTTCAAGGATGCTCCAGCATTGATTCCTGAGTTTGAAGTAGACTAGATCTGATCTTTAAGTTCCCTTCTCACTCAAAGATTTCATGATTCAACAATTTAATTGTATAAGAAATCACAAAGCATTACTTGAATTTTCCTATTGGTCCACTGTAAATGCAGGAAATTTTGCTAATACAAGAAGAGCTTAAGAAATTGAATGCACTATCAACTACAGAATTGAAAGACTCCTTGATGTGTGGACAGGCCACATACACTTATTACTATTGGAATATTAACCTTTTGTGTTTTAATAGCATTTTTTCTGGAATAAATTTTAAAAATTGATTAGTGCATTTTATAGGTGAGAAAACAGACTCTGACTTGATGGCATTCACACATCAATGTAGGGGTGGAGCTGGGTCTATACACCAGACGCAAGGTTTCACATCTCGGTGGATGTGTTCCCACAACACTGTACCATTACTTCCATCTTTCCAAAGGTCAAAGTTCTTCTTTGAATAGACCATAATGGAGCCAAAATAAGAAATAACTAATTCATTCAAAAGTTATGAATAATTAATTCCTTATTAAATTGGCACCAGTTTTGTGACCTGTACATTATTCTCAGCACTGTGATGGATATATGGGGCTTTTTTCTTTGACCTTCAAGCGCTGGCAGTTTCTTCTTAGAGAGATGGAGCTTTCATACAAAAACATTTAGGAAAAAATTTACTATACTCTTTAATTTTGTAAAAATTAATTTTATGGGAGCAGCCATAAACAATTCTTTCTCTTTTTTGCTGAGGAAGATTGCCTTGAGCTAACATCTGTGCCAATCTTCCTCTATTTTTTTGTATGAAGGATACGTCCACAATGTGGCTGGTGAGTGGAGTAGGTCCACACCCAGGATCCAAACCCTCGAACCCGGGCTGCAGAAGTGGAGTGAGCGGAATTTTAACCACTTGGCCACCAGGCTGGACCCTAAAAGAAATATTTTAAAAAGCAAAAAATAATTCTCAATGATAAGTAAACATTGTGTCAAAGATTAACTGGCAGTGATTTTTAAAATTTCTCACTGGTACTGAAAATAATGGCGAATTGCACAATCAAGCATGCCTTAAATTTGATAAAATATGCCTGATAAAATTTCTAAAACTACGTCATTAAATAGTTTACAGCCTTAAGTTTTATATCTGAGTGATAAATAAATATACTAGCTACCATTTAATAAACATCTATAGTGTGCTAAGAACTCTACATGTATCATTTTATTCAGCCCTCAAAATAAAACCTATGAGTATTTTCTCTCCGTTTTTACAGATAAATTGACTTGAGACTCAGAGGGACTGGTGGCTTGCCAATTGTTCTGTAGGTAAGGAACTAACAGAGCCGTTATTCAAACTCAGGAATATGTGGTTGGAAGCACTACCCATAGTAAATAGAAGAGACTTTCCTGCAGGGGAGGGAACAGAAAAAATAAAAGCAAAAAGTACAAAAACAATAAAAATGCTTTAAACCCCCAAACTATTCAACTTGTGCTATGGATAGAAGGCTGAGCCATCTTCAAGAAAAACTATGTGGTTAATTAAAACTTTCAAGTTTAAAAGTCACTTCTAAAACAGTGCGTAGTTTACAGAACTGGGCATACATTAGAATTATCTTGTGTTCTTTTTAAAAATACGGATTTCTGGGTCTGATCCCTGGAGACTCTGATTCAGTAACTTTGCAAAGCGATGGAGGGAATCAATCTATTGATTTAAAAGTTTCCAAGATAAATTTGACAGTGTCAGGTTTGAGAACCCCTACTTGGGAGAGGAACTGTTACATGAATGTTAAGAGAGCCTGGATTCAAATTCCAGATCTATCGTTTCCTAGCTGGTGAAGCCTTTGGCAAGTTACCTGTCACCCTGTGTTTTGGTGTATTCATCTCTAAAATGAGACTAATAATAGTACACACCTTATAGAGTGGGTGTGAGGATTAAATAAGTTAAATGTACGTGACTTTCTTAGAACTGTTCTTGACATAGATTAACAACAGAATACTTGTTGGTTACTGTTGGGTGTGGGCATTGATTTTCTTTTTTATATACTCACAGCCTACTGGAAAGAAAGACATATAAAACAACAAAAAATAAATACTGAGGGGATCACTCCTTCTAATCAAGATGGGGTAATTGGGATTGTATTTACCCTTTCACTTGACCAAAAACCAGGTAAAATATATGACACAATGGTTTTTCAGGCAGTGAACAACAGAAAACAAAGGACAATGATTCCTGATCGATGCTGGAAAAATGAAGCGAGACCTCTGATTGCCCTTGTTTACTGTGTGAAGGAGTTTTCTTATCATGGTGCAAGGAGAGGGAAGCCAAGTGGAGCCTGGTGGATTCCCTGGGTGTGGAGACAAAGCTGAGAGTCTGGGAGATAAAGGAGAATAGACTTAGTAAAACAGAGCGCCAGAGAGGAGAGAGCTGAACAGAGAGAGAACCAGAGAGCAGCAGAGGGTCTCCCTTGAGTCTTCAGCCAAGTACTGATCAGCACATATATGTTAGGAAATTACCTGAGGACAGGTAAAAAAAGCTTAGAGGTGATAGTGCCAAAAGGATTAGCCCCCAAAGACTAGAGGTAATAGTGTCTAGTACTCAAACAAGATCAAAAATAGTGTGTGTTCTTACCAGGCAGAGGGGAAAAAATGCATGATTCATGGAGTCTTGGGAGAGTACGGAGAAGAGACTTACCTCAGTGGTGTGGGATAATTAAACCTAGTCTGAGCACTACTCCAAATGGTGTAGTGCCAAATAAGTCTTAAAACAGACCTAAAAGGAGAAAATTTTTCCAAGTAACTTATCTGCATCCCAGAACAAAGCATATGAATATTTATAGAAATAAAAAAACCCAGCAGGCAGCAAGGTTAAATTGACAATGTCTAGCATGCAGTGAAAATTTACCAGGTGTGATGGTCAATTTTATGTGTCAGCTTGACTGGGCCAAAGATGCCCAGATGGTTGGTCAAAGATTATTCTGCATGCAATGGTGAGGACATTTTTGGATGAATTTAGCATTTAAATTGATAGACCAGTAAAGCAGGTTGCCCTTCCTAATGTGGGTGGGCCTCATCCAATCAGTTGAAGGCCTGAATGGAAAAAAAAGGCTGACCCTCCCCCCCAAAGAAGAGGCAATTCCTCCTGCCTGACTGCCTTCAAGCTAGGACATAGGTTTGTTTCCTGCCTTCAGACTTGCACTGAAACATGGGCTCTTCCTGCACGTTGAACCTGCTGGTCTTTGGACTGACTAGGCTATCTACTCTCCTAGGTTTCCAGCTTGCTGACTGCAGATCTGCAGCTTTCATAATCACATGAATCAATTCTTTACAGTAAATCTCTTTTATATATGTACATCCTATTGGTTCCGTTTCCCTGGAAAGCCCTGACTAATACAGATTTTAGAAATGTATGACTGCATTTCTAATAGTAAAGACAGCATTGCTGGTCCCTAGCATGATCTGGCAATAGAGATACACAAAATATTAGCATGGATACTCCTAATCAACCACTTATAAGAAGCAAGGCTCTGGGTGGTTGTGTATATGCTACTTTCAAGCATCATTGGCAAACTAACGAATATAATGAGATTGGCTGTTTGCTCCTAATGTTGCTGGACAAAGTCGGGGAAAAAAAGGATAAGCTCGGGGATTCAAATTCTCAGCTCAAACACCTCACAAATGCTCTGTGATCTTCTCTGGGTGCCCTACAAGTGACCTTTATCTCCTGTGGCCACAGGACTGAGGTGGCTGAAAATCACACATAAAACCTCAGTGTGTGACGGGCTGAATTACAATGTAAGTTGAACACCCAGCATCTCAGAGTATCTACTGTGGAAGACAAGGCATTGACTGGGAATGAATGGGATCCTGAAAGTTGGAATGGGGATGTGTGGAAAGACCCTGGTGAAGCTGGGGAACTTGAGCCCCTAAATTCTGATAAGTTCTCTTTGCCGGTGGAAGCAGCCTCTCCACGCTCATTGTGAATCAGAATCCTTCGCTGAGGAAACTGTAATGGTCTCCCCTGAGGTAGTTACCATACAAGACAATGCTGATTCTCCTCAGAACTCACCCACAAAACCCCTCTTTGTTTCTAGACTTATAACTAGAATCAAGTCTCAGCAGGCTCCTGCAGGAAGATACAAAGTGTGCTACACTCCAAAACAACTGCTTCAGTTTTCTAATTTATATAGAAAAAAAATCCAGGGAACATGTATAGGAATGGATATTAAGGATGTGGGGCAACAGCAGAAGTTGAATCAGGTTGAATTTATTGATATGGCCTTACTAAACAGAGATTCTGCATTTAATGTTGCAGCTTGAGGAGGCAGAAAGAACTCTAACAGTTTGGTTGCTGGATTGGCTGAAACACGGACCAAAAGGTGGCCCACAGTGAGCAAGTTAGAAATACTGGAACAGCCTTAGTTTAATGTAGAGGAATGGATTCAAAGACATAAGAGATTTGAATGTTAGTGTGGATTTGTCATTTATCTATTTACCCATCTGGGAGAGTCCAGAAGATATATCTTTTAACACGACTGTAGGAAATAAGTTTGTGAGATCTTACAGTGGGAACATTAGTAACTAACTTGAGAAACCTAAATGTAATGGGAATAATTGGGTTCCAGGGTGGCAGCGGCCAAGTGAGGACACTTACTGCCAAAGCCAGGGTGGATGTGGTTATCATAATGGGCAGCAGCATCAAGGTAGCAATTAGAGTAGTCTGACTCAGGCAGACCTATGGCATTTGCTGGTGATCATGGTGTTCCCAGAAGTAAAATACATACAAAAGCCTACTAAATTCTTTTTTTCTTTTTTATTTTTTATTGAGATTGTAATAGTTTACAACCTTGTGAAATTTTAGTTATACATTATTATTTGTCAGTCATATTGTAGGTGCACCACTTCACCCTTTGTGCCCACCCCCCACCACCCCTTTGACCTAGTAACCACTAATCTGTTCCCTTTGTTCACGTGTTTGTTTATCTTCCACATATGAGTGGAGTCACACAGAGATTGTCTTTCTCTGTCTGGCTTATTTCACTTAACATAATACCCTCAAGGTCCATCCATGTTGTGAATGGGACAATTTTATCCTTTTTATGGCTGAGTAGTATTCCATTGTATATATATACCTTATCTTCTTTATCCAATCATCAGCTGATGGGCATTTACGTTGCTTCCACGTCTTGGCTATTGTGAATAATGCTGCAATGAACACAGGGGTGCATGGGTCTCTTTGAATTGCTGATTTCAAGTTCTTTGGATAGATACCCAGTAGTGGGATGGCTGGGTCATATGGTATCTCTATTTTTAATTTTTTGAGGAATCTCCATACTGTTTTCCATAGTGGTTACACCAGTTTGCATTTCCACCAGCAATGTATGAGGGTTCCTTTTTCTCCACAACCTCTCCAAGATTTGTTATTTTTTGTTTTGGTTACTTTAGCCATTCTAAGGAATGTAAGTTGATATCTTAGTGTAGTTTTGATTTACATTTCCCTGATGATCAGTGATGTTGAACATCTTTTCATGTGCCTATTGGCCATTCGTATATCTTCTTTGGAGAAATGTCTGTTCATATTCCCTGCCCATTAACTGCTAAATTCTTACTTGATGTGAATAAGTGAAAACATTCTAGATCAAGTGAACCTGAATCATGATAAGAGAGTCATGGCCCCTCAATCTGTTTCCAGACTTGAGCCAGTTTACTGATCCAGAACCCCTTGAATGAAAGGGAGGATGGGTTCCCTTGAGAAAGGATCCTGGTACACTGCCCCAAATTTATAATGTCAATCTTTCTTCTAGCCTTCCCCAAAAGAACTTATGGCCTTTTGCCAAGGTAACTGTGCATTGGGGAAAAAGAAATAATCAGAACTTTTGGGGATTACTGGATGGTGACTCTGAACTGACAATAATTTCAGGCGACATAAAATGTCACTGTATTCGACCAGTGACAGAGTAAGGATTTATGAATGTCAAGTGATTAATGGAGTTTTGGCTCGAGACCATTTTGCAGTGGGCGCTGTTGTTCCCTGAACCCATTCTGTGGTTATTTCCATAATTCAGGAATGCATAATTGGAACGGAGATGCTCGGCAGCTGGGAGATCCTCACATTGTTTCCCTGACCTGTGGAATGAGAGCTATTATGGTGAGAAAGGCCAAGTGGAAGCCACTAGAACTGTCTCTACCTAGGAAAATAGTAAACCAAATACAGTACCATATTTCTGGAGGGATTACAGAGATTAACACCATCACTAAGGACTTAAAAGATGCAGGGGTGGTAATTCCCACCATGTCAGCATTCAACTTGCCTATTTGGCCTGTGCAAAAGACAGATAGATTTTGGAGAATAACAGTGGATTGTCATTAAGCTTACCACGTAGTGACTCCATGAAAAGGTGGCCCAAATGCCCACAGTCCCCACTCCTGCTACATTACCTTCTCTCTCCCAGCCTTCCAGCTAGGTGACAATACCTTGCAGGGCTGGGACAAAGTTTTCTAGGAGGCTGTATATGCTCTTAATTGGCATCCGCGTCCAACATATAGTACTGTTTCTCCGACAGCTAGAATGTATAGGTCCAGGAGTAAAGGGGTGGAAATGGGAGTGTCATCACTATTACCCCTAGTGACCCAGTAGCAAAACTTTTGCTTCCTGTTCCTGTGAATTCATGCTCTGCTATCCTAGAGATCTTAGTTCCAAAAGTCTTAGTTCAGCAGGAGACACAAGAATGATTCCATTGAAATTGAGACTACCATCCGGCCACTTTGAGCTCTTCATGCTTTTGAATCAACAGGCAAAGAAGGCAGTTACTGTGCTGGCTGAGGTGATTGATCTGACCAAAAAGAGAAAATTGGACTACTCCACAATGGAGGTAAGGAGGAGTAGGTCTGGAATACAAGAGATCCCTTAGGGCATCTCTTAGCTCCCTGTGATTAAGGTCAATGGAAAACTGTAACAACCCAACCCAGACAGAACTACTGCTAGTGGCCACACCCTTCAAGAATGTAGGTTTGTGTCAAGCTACCAGTAAAGAATCATGACTGGCTGAAGTATTTGCTGAAGGCAAAGGGAATATAGAAGAAGGTAGTTATGAATGCCGGCTGTGACCATGTGACTAGTTACAATACTGAGGACTGTAATTGTCATGAATATTTCCTCCTAACTTTGTTATGAATATATTTGGGTGTATATAAATATATATGGCAAATATTTTTGTTTTCTCCCCTATCTTATCCCCTTATCATATAACGTAAGTGTACTGACTTTATATTGTAGTATTTAACTATTGTTAAAAATACGTCACAGTATTTAAGTTACAGGATATCAAGGAGGAAAGCAAACATCACTCAAGAACTTTATACACTTTCCTGGGAAGGAGTTTGTACATTTAAGTTGAGGTAAGATAGTTGTATCATGTTAGGTGGAATTATGACTTTGTCATCCTCTTCGTTTGGAGATTAAGTATGGTTTAAGTTGTGTATGAGTGCCAAGTTGACAAGGCGTGGACTTGTGATGGCTAAATTTATGTGTCACCCTGACTGGGCCACAGGATACCCAGATATTTAGTCAAAGATCATTCTCAATGTGTCTGTGAGGGTGTTTTTAACATTTAAATTGATAGACTGAGTAAAGCAGATTGCCCTCCTTCAATCAGCTGAAGGCCTAAATGGAACAAAAAGACCGACCCTCCCCTCAATGAGGGGGATTTCCTCCTGCCTGACCACCTTGAAGCCATGACATCATTTTTTTCCAGCCTCTGGACTCAAAGGAAACATTGGCTCTTCCTGGGTCTCAAGCCTCCTGGCCTTTTGAAGGCCACAAGAACTGCCCCATTGGTTCTCTCAGTTATCAGGCCTGCAGGCTTGGACTGGAACTACGCCATCATCCTTACTGGGTCTCCCTCTTGCTGACTGCTGATCTTGGGACTTGTCAGCCTCCGTAATCATGTGCGCCAATTCCTTGTAATGAATTACACACACACGCACATCCTATTGTTTCTGTTTCTCCAGAGAACTCTGATTAATACAACAGGCTTGCAAAGAAGCAGGAAAATATAACTCATAATCATGAGAAATACTTAATCAATTGAATCTGACCCAGAAAAGGACATTAAAACAGTTATTATAACTATCTTATATGTTCAAAAATTAAGTAGCGGTATGGAAGATATAAAAAACCTCTAATTGAACTTCTAAATTATGACATAAAAAATACATTGGATGGAATTAACGACAGATTAGACAATGCAGAAAAAAAGTTTCTAATGCATAGCAATAGAAACTATCCAAAATGAAACATGTAGAGGAAAAAGATCTAAAAATAAATGAACAGAACGTCACTGAACTGGACAACAACTTCAAGCTACAAATATACATGTAATTTGAGTTTCTAAGGAAGAGAGAGAGTTGGGGACCAAAAAATACTTGAATAAATAATGGTCAACATTTTTCCAAATTTGATGAAAACCATAAACCCTATAACTCAAGAAGCTCAATAAAAACCAAGAATGGGAAACATGAAAAAAAATCATATTGAGACACATCATGATCAAATTATTCAAAAATAGTGGTAAGAGATCTTACAGGCAGCTGAGGGTGGAGGGTGGACAGGATGCATGTTAGACTTAGAAGAACAAAGGCTGAGAGTAGAGTTCTCATCAGAAACACTGCAAGTAAGAAGACAGGGGAACAACAACTTAGAAGCACGAAAAGTAAATACACTTTCAACCCAAAACTCTGTACCCAGTGAAAACTCTCAGCAAAGTATGAATGGTAGGAAATTTCTTCAACCTGATAAAGGGCATCCATGAAAAACCTAATGTGAACATCATACCTAACGGTGAGAGACCAATCTCTGCAAGATCAGGACCCTAGCCATCTCTATCCAACATTGTGCTAGAGGCTCCTGGTGAGCGCAGCAAGGCAAGACAAAGAAATAAAAGGCCTCCAGATCAGACAGGAAGAAATAAAACTGTCTTTATTTATAAATGACATGATTGGCTGTGTAGAAAATTTGTGCAAAAAAGCTACTAGAACTAATAAGTGGGTTTAGCAAAGATCCAGGATAGAAGGTGACTATGCAAAAGTTAATGGTATTTCTATAATAATGAAACAATCAAAACAAACAACCAAAAATTGAATTAAAACATCATTATAATAACATAAAAATATGAAACGCTAAGAGATAGAGCTGACAGAACATGTGTAAGAACTATACACTGAAAATTACAAATATTCCTTACAGAAATTAAAGAACACAAGTAGATGTAGAGATGTGCTGTGTTCTGGGTAGAAAGACAGTATCATTAAGCTCTCAGTTCTCTCTAAAAGATCCATAGATTCAACAATCCTGATACAAATACCATAGGATTTTTTGTAGAAATTGACAAAATAACTCTAAAAGTCATTTGGAAACATAAATGACTAAGAGCAGCCAAAATAACTTTGAAAAAGAAGAGAAAATCGGAGGACTAGTTTTCCTTGATTTCAAGGCTCATTATAAAGTCGTAGTAACCAAGACAGTGTTTGTAGTCATGATGGAAAACTGTATCAGTGGAACAGAGTAGAGACTCCAGGTATATCAACACATATATAGACAACCGATTTTTGGCAGTGATGCAGCAATTCAGTGGATAAAAGAACATCTTTTCAACAAACTGTGCTGGAAAAACCGAATGTCAATAAATAAAACAAAAACAAAAGATCCTTACCTTGCAACATATGCCAAAATTAACTCAAAATGAATCATAGCCCCAAATCTATAAGCTAAAAACTATAAAAAACATAGATAAAACAGAGAAAAACTTTTGTAACTTTGGATCAGGGAAGAATTTTTTAGATATGACAGTAAAAACATGATCCATAGAGGAAAAAATGATAAATAAAAGTTCATAAACATTTTTTTTCTGCTTAGAAGACACTGCTAAAAGAATGAAAAGAAAGCCACACACTAGAATAAAGCGTTTGCAAATCATTTATCTGATAAAGTGTTTCCATCCAGAATACGTAAAGGACTCTCAAAATTCAATAGTAGGAAAACAAACAGCTTAATAATAAATGAGCAAAGTATTTGAACAAACAATTCACCAAAGAAAATATACAGATGATAAACACATGAAAAGATGCTTGATGCCATTATTCATTGGGGAAATATAAATTAAGCCATAATGAGATATCATTACATTTATATTAGAATGTCTAAAACTGAAGTGACTGGCCATAGCAAGCATTGGCAAGGATGTGGAGGGGCCCTCATAGCTTTCTGGTGAAGATGTAAAATGATAGTCACTTGGGAAAACAGTTTGTCAGTTTGTTAAAAGTTTAACATACACCTACCGTATGATCCAGCCATTTTACTCCTAGGTGTTTACACAAAATATATAAAGGGATATGGCCATGGAAAGACTTGTACATGAATGATCATAGCAGCTTTATTTGTAATAGCTCACTTACAGGTGAATGTATAAACAACTGTGTTTATACAATGGAATACAATGTATTCAATATATACAATGGCCTACTATTCTGCAATAAAAATTACACTATTGATATAGGCAACTACATGGATAGATCTCAAAATATTTTTATTAAGCAAAAGAAGGCAGACAAAAAGAGCAAGTCTTGTGTAACTCCATTTGTGTAAAATTCTAGAAAATGCAAACTAATGTATAGTGGTAGAAATGAGTTCATAGTTTGTCTAGAGCAGAGAAGGGAGGGAAGAATAGAAAAGCGCATGAGAAAAAGTGGTAGTAGCCATTGAAAGTCCATATTGGAAGCCAACAGTGACTTCTGTGTAAATAGGCTGATTGAAAACACATAAATATGATTTCATTTTACCCAAAAATGCCATTATAAGTAAAGAAATGGTCTTTTAAAAAATAAATCCAAAAGTAATGGGAGAATAGCAAAAGAGAAAATAACAGAAAAAAATTTCAAAGCTGGAAAACAGATGGGCAAATGGTAATTGACTAGCACATCTAAGAAGGCCGTCTTCTTAATAGGGATAATAAGGCCAAGATTCAATCTGGTTTATGCTAAGAATCCCCTCAGGACTAAAAAATAATGATACATGTTTCTGCTGAAAGAGGAAAGGAAGAGAGGGGGTACATAAGGTTCATTAGTTAAAAATGTAAGAAACAGTTGAATGGTTGGATCTCTTCCCTGCCTCCACACAGCCAGGAAATTTCTCACAACCCGAAAGAACACTGGATAATTTTCTTCTTCAAAAGATAGAGATCGTTGTTTGTTTTTGGACGTAGTGACTCCAAGCACATCTGAGTTTTGTGTTCTATACTATGAATAGGGGGATTAGGAGAATGTGTACAGACGAGACTCTGAGACCCACAGACTACTCTCAGCTCATCTGCCAGGACAATGGTAGCCGTGTTTTCACTCATCAGACAGAACATTGGAAAAGTCTTTTTTAGGGAATAGGATCATTCCAATAGAAAAGATTTAAAGATATTTACATCAAGATTTCATAAACAAACAGGCCAGTCTAATCTTCTCACGATAAAACACACAGTTGACAAGCCCCAACCATGTGTTACTCAGAGCTTTCCAAACAGCATTTTTAGTCCCACATGCTTAAATATGAGCATATAGCCAAGGATTGTCAGACATTTCCTTTTTTCAATTTTTAATATTTTTTGCTTTTTGGCTCTTCTCATAACCTTTTTTTGTTGTTTAAATTTAAAAATATGAATTCAGAAATGAAAGTGTCAATAGAAGTAAATTAGAGAATTAATTCAAGACACCCAATATTTGAATAATAGGGACCCAAAAAGAGAGAGCAGAGGAAACCCAGGGGACAATATCACCTATGAAAGATTTGAGAAATATTCACAACACATAGAGGCATGATTTTCCAGATTTAAAGTTATCAGCACACATGGTGAAAACAGACTCACACTAATACATATAACAGCAAATTACAGAATGCTGGGGACAAATAGATGATCCTCCAGGTTTCCAAAGGGTGGCAGAGAGTAGCTAACATAAAAAGTAATTTGCATTAAGAGGATTTTGTAATTCTTAATAGAAATGGTGGAAGCTAATAGAAAATGAATCGCTGCTTTCAAAATTGAGAGAAAAATATTTTAATTCAAGAATTTTATATCCAGGCAAACGACTCATCAAATGTGAATGTAGAATAAACCTATTTTCATGTGTACCATATTATAAAACATATTACTTGTCACAAACTTTTTCAGGAATCACTATCAATATGCTCCCATAAATGAAAGAATAAACCAAGAAGGAAAAAGACATGACAAAGAGGAGATTCATCACAAAGGGTGGTAAAGATGTAGAATCAAGAAAATGGTGAAATCCCAGGATGATAGATATACATGAGACTCAAGGAACGATCTGTCAAGATTATAGTTGGGCTATGGTATCGTTCAAGAGAAGGGTTTCCAAGAAAAAGATGGAACTGATAAGATTACTTCTTGTCTTCTATTTTATTGGGTCATGAATGGACACCTGAGGGTTAGAGGACATTTGAGAAAAGTCCAGAAATACAGACACCCAAAGTAACAAATAGGAAAAAAAAATCTCAGAAAGAGAATGCACCCATGCAACTAGATGTAATTTTATTTCTTTAAGAAAAATAAGAGGAAGGACAGGGTTAAGACAAAGTTCTGAGAAGTTAAACAATGTACAACATGATGACTATAGTTAACACTGTTGTTCTGTATATTTGAATATTGTTAAGACAGTAGATCTTAAGAGTGGTCATCACAACCAAATTCTATTATTTTTCTTTTTTCTTTTGTATCTATGAGATGATGAATGTTAACTAAACTTACTGAGGTAATCATTTCACAATGTATGTAAGTCAAGTCATTATAATGTACACCTTAAACTTCTATAGTGCTGTATGTCAACTATATCTCAATAATAGTGGAGGGGCCGGCCCCATGGCCGAGTGGTTAAGTTTGTGCGCTCCACTTCAGTGGCCCAGGGTTCGCCAGTTCAGATCCTGGACGCAGAAATACACACGACTCATCAGGCCATCCTGTGGTGGCATCCCACATAGAACTAGTTAAATTTTTTTAAATCAAAAGAAGGATTTGGTGAAATTACTCATGAATTTTCGCAGACAATAGACCAAAAAAGACCAAAACGTTTACTATTGGGAATTAAAAAAAGATAATTGTGAGAAATTCTAAGTGATCGAAAATCAGAATAATAATTACATAAGGAAAATTATCAAAGAATAATGTAAGAAAAATTTCTGTAACTGAAGGACATGAGTTTCTAGATCACAGAGAGACTAAAATGATAAACAAAATATGCACATACATTTTCTACTAAGAACTTTGTATGGTATAGAGAAATTCTTAAAAAGCTTCCAGAGAGAAAAATAAAACAAAATAAAAACAAAAGCCAATGCAAATAAAAACCAATAAAGCAGGAATCAGGATGACCTCAGACCTCTCAATAGATAGTATAGCAAACCCATTGGGTCAGCTGTGAATAACACACACACACACACACACAGATTCATATATAATATTTACACATATTATAAATAAGAAAATATCTTATTTTTTATTTATAAATAATATGTCAACCCAGTTGGGTCAGCTATGGAAAATATTTATAAGACATAGGGATTTGTACACTGGATACTGCAATGACAAAAACTTGTGAAATAACTACTAGGAAGATGAACAGGGGGAAGAAAATATGGATTAAATGGAACACTGCTGAATTCTTCTCTGGTAAATTGTCAACAGATTGTGTCTAAAATTGAAAAGAAAAGGAAAAGCATATTTTGGAAAATGAATGTAAATAGAAGAAGAAAAAGCTAAGAGTTAAAATTGGTTTCCTCTAGAGTGTGGGGCTCAAGAATAGGGAAAGGTGCTTATTAGAAGCTTTGTAGTAGTATTAATAAAACAAATTAAATTTAGTTTGAAAATAAATATAATAAGCATTATTCATAATAACCCAAAAGTGGAAACAACCCACATGTCCATCAACTAATGAATAAACAAAATGTGGTGTATTCATGCAATGGATATTATTCAGCGATAAAAGGAAATGACATTCTGATACATACTACAACATGGGTGAAGCCTGAAAACATAATGCCAAGCGAAAGAAGCTAGACACAATCGGCCATATAGTATGATTCCATTTATATGAAATGTTTAGAATAGGCAAATCCATAGAGACAGAAAGTAGATTAAGCGGTTGTCAGGGTCAAGTAGAGGGGAAAATGGAGAGTGGCTGCTAGTGGGTTTCTTTTTGGAATGATGAAAATGTTCTGGAATGAAATAGTGGTGATGGTTGCACAAGCTAATGAATACACTAAAGAACACTGAAGTATATGCATTAAAATGGTGGATTTTGTGGTACATGAATTTTATCTTGGAAAAAAATAAGTGCAGTACAAAAAGAAAGGATAAAGAACAATGATAGCCTAAGTTAAAGAATGAATAATGTGTCAAGAAAGCAGGAAAACGTCCTAGAATGTTGGAAGGAAGAAGAGCATTGCATACAAAAGTACCATGTACAAAGGCATGGAGTCAGGGAAAAGAGGACATTAAGGGATGGTGAGAAGTGTAGCAAAAGTTGTTCAGGGTTTGTGGATGATAGAAAGGAAGGTGAGCAGAGGAAGTTAGAGTTCCAGAGTTAAGGTCTGAAAAATATTTCGGATCTGACTGACAAAGCCATTTTAGATCATGAGAAAGAGTTTGGATTTTAATTTGCCAGGCATAGAGAACAACGGAAAGCACACAGTGACAAGAATGACCAGGGGCAGGAAGATTGGTTGGAATCACTTTAAAGGTTTGTTGATGAAACAGAGCTTGGATGGCTGTGGCGGTAAAGGCATGATAGGGGACATGGCTAAAGAGAAGTATATATTTATACAAGAAACAGTAGTTAAAGCTGAATTCATGAAATAGAAGTAGTATCCTTTGACTTGGGAAGTAGAGAGAGGATAAATAAAAACAACTGAGATTTCTAACATAGGAAATTGGAAAAACATTTTTTAAGTTCTAGTAGAGAGAGATGAACAAGTGGGTCTTAAAGCAAATTAAGCTTGAATTATTGCTGGAGGCAAAAATGATAAAACTGAGGCTGTCCTACTTTGGGCACATCATGAGATGGCAGGATTCTTTGGAAAAGACTATAGTACTGGAAAAATTCAAATGCAGAAGAAAAAGAAGGCCAAATATGAGACGGAGTGACTCCATAAAAAAAGCCATGGGCATGAGTCTACAGGAGCTGAGTAGGGCTGTTGAAGACAGGACACTGTGGACATCACTCGTTCATAGTGTCGCCAGGAGTCGGAGCCAACTTGACAGCACGTAACAAAAAGCAGGGAGAGAAGACTTAAACAGGCATAACAATAACAAATTTATTTTGGAGGATGTTAAGTTTGAGGTGCTGTGGATTTCAGTAATTTCTCCCACACAATTTCAGTATATTTTGATTAACAAGTTTCAACTAAAATGAAAGAGGCTTTTATTCAGAATAAGAGTGAATGGGTGTAAATGAGACAGAAAGAAGCCATCTTTCATTCCTGTGGAGTTTCCTGCAGTTTCTCACTTAGGGTAGAATACCCCACATCTGTGTTATAGTGATGCATTGAGAACTACAGGATGTCAGCTTGCAGTTTTGAAAATTTAAAGTTCCTTTGGCAGCAAATCACCATTTAAAAATGATCTCATATGTCATGTAGTACTTTGTCACAGTAGGCATTCTACTTATGAAAGGAAGCTGAGGTCCTGAAAATTCAAAAGACTTTCTCTCAAAGTTATCCATTTTGTCAGGGACAGAATCAAGCCTCAGTACAAGTTGTTTCACTTTTTAAAAATCTTCTAGACTGGTGATTTTCCTACTATGCTACTCTGGCTCCCTCAAAGGACAAAGCACACTGGATAAAGAGCCATGACCAAGATGATACAGAATATGAGTTTAATGCCAGCTCTGGTAATATGTGACTCTTGGCAATTTCCTCAGACACTCTGAGTATCAGTTTTCTTCCAATAAAATGAGAATGTTGATTCAATCAATGTTGACAAGGAACTTTGAGATTCTTCTTAATGAGTGGTCTAATTAGAGATCTCTCTTTTTGCCTAGTGGATAACTAGCAAAACAGCAAGAACAAAACAAAATGACACAAAATAAAAATTATGAACTCATATCAAACCCACATTGTCAGATTTCTTTTCTGACAGATGACCATTATTATATAAAGCATACAGGTATGTATATGGATCTGTTGGATACGGTCAAATTTCATCCTTCCCCCTCATTTGAATCATAAGCAAGAATTGGAGCATTTGGACATATTTTTCACTTTTATGAGTCCGTACTATTAATACTTCTCAATATAAAGCCTTTTGTATTTAAGAAGATTTCTGTATTCCTTGTTATATAGTCAAGAAGATATTCTGAAACCATATGGCGGATCTGTTTGCCAACTGTGGAATGATATGTAAGCACTTTGATGCTTTCTTTAGTAGCAATATTAACATCAATCCCTGGAAAACGATTTTTCACTGGATCCTCTTCTTCAATATTTAGAACACTGTGACAACATACAAAGCAGAACTATCATCATGGCATCGAATTTCTCAGTTCTAAGATTTAGCATTTTCTTAGTACAAAAGGCAAGTGAAACATGAAATGGAAGTAGAACCTATATATAGATTGAAATGGAGAAATTGCCTCGAACCAAAGCAGAAGCAGATGGGAAGGCCCCAGAGGAGCTTTATCCTGAAGGGAGAGGTACAACCTGCCATTCCCACTTACTGTTGCCAAATTCAATGCTAATCAGGATAGACTATTTTTTGCAAAAGCTTTGAAACCAAAATATCTATTTAAAAAATCGTTTTCATGTCTTTTTAAGGATATTTTATTTTCCAAACATTACTAAAATCACTTAGGACCAAGGGAAAAGAATTCAGTGCCTCCAGACATGTTGGTGGTTATTGTTCTGATTCCTATACAATTTTTCTTGTACACCTTGGGAGATTAAGCAGATATATTAAAAAACACTGCTTCAACATTTTTTGACATCTTTTGGGATCAAGCCTTCATAATGAATTCTCTAGCTTCTGATCTGGTCTCCTCACCCTCTTCCAAATATCTTTCCTTTTTGCAAGAGTGATCTTGGAAAAGTGAAAAGCTTGCAATGGGCTTTTTCATGTCTTACTACTAACAAATTATCATAAATTCATCAAATCAATTAATATTGGTTAAATGCTTCCAATTATTAAGTTCCAGCTGGGCAGTGTAGAAGACATAAAGATTAGTAGAATACTTTCAAAAGTTACAATCGAGAAATAAAGCTAGGAAAGCTACCAATGTCAATATTAACCTTTACATGCGTAGTATTTCATTATTAAAAATGTCTCCTTGATATTATTCAATTTGATTGTTACAATCTCTGTAGCAGGCCGGGTAAACAGTGGCATTCATTCGTTTATTCTCTCCATACGTATTATCGAGCACTCAGAATTTGCTGGGATTTGAAGTAGGTTCTTGGGGTAAAAAAAAAAAAAAGGCAGCATCTGCATTCTTGAGTAGTTCAGAGATCAGCTAAGAAAAAGGAAAGGAAAGAGATAACATGGGTGCCCTGTGATGAGGGTTCTGTGCTGGGGTACAGCACTTTATACAAACTCGGGGACCCACAGCTGTTCCAGGCTCACTTGGGATTGAATCCAGGCTCTACTTTTCAGATATAGTGTGACTTTTTTTTCTTTTAGAATTGTGGGACTTTAATCAGGATATTTGACTGCCTTGAGCCTCAGTTCCTCATCTGTAAAATGCTTCTCTTTCATATAGCTATTATGAGGACTAAATAAGGTAATGTAAGTACAGTGTCTGACACATGAATCAGTAACTAGCTCATCACATCTCCAGGAACGTGTCAATCTACTTGAACTATTTCTCTTTTCCCCCAGCTCCATCTCTCTTTAAGTGTTTTGCCTCAGCTCTCAAGATGTCAGACATTTTGCAAGATGAACAGCAGCATGCAATGGGCTGGAGAAAGAGAAACAGCAGAAAGCAGAGTCGAAAGAGCCCAGGGAACCATCCATCACAACGCCATCCTGCCTTAAAGTGAAAAGTGCAATTCCCTAAGATTCTGGCAACACCCATGACTGAACATTCTGCTAATCTTAGCAGAACAAAAAATATGAACAAGGCTTGTTTATTCAATTGACCAAATGAGAGCAGGAAACCTCAGATTGGGAAGAAACAAAAACCAGGAGCTCTTGCCTTTCAATTGCAACCATTATTAATAAGATTTGTGAAGACCCAGTTGCTTTCAAAAGATCAGAACTCATATGATTCAGTGTTGGCAGCTTGCTTGAAAGATTGTTCTCTAAGCTTGCAAAGCCAGCAATCAATGAAGGTAAGAGAGCTGAAGGAGGCAGGGTTGAGGAGTGAAAGGGTCAATTTGTTCAGGTTGGTAGGGGGTAAAATCCTGACACTGCTAAAATCCCCAGTGAAATAAAAAATTGCCACCAAGAGAGAACAAAAGAATATTAAAGCAGTTTTTTTGATGTGACTGCCTACTCAGCTGCTTAGAAAAAATAGATTTTTTAGATTAGATTTGCAGCAATGAGTAATAGAAAAAGGGATACAGGTCTCTTTTTTAAATGATTATATCCTGTTTCTTCAGCTGTGTTGTAAGTTCCTGGAGGACTCACACATCCCATCACAAATTTCCTTCTCTATTCTTCTGTTGTGCCTGGAATAGGCTTGGTAGAGTAGGGATCAACAGAGTCCTGTTTGGTTGATAGCTAGGAATAGAAGATAAGCAAAGCGGAAAACACTGACTATTATGCTAATATAAATTTACATTGATGTTAGTTTTTCCATAGAAAGGAAATAAGGGCAGGAAACAGAAAAGAAGCCCTATATTGTTACTGCATTTCACTTAGCACAGAGACTGGCTCCCAGTGAATGTTTAATAAATGTTTTTGAGGGAGCAGCATGGAAGGAAATGGACAAGTGATGCTCCGTTTCTGTTGCCTTAATGAAAAAAAATCCTCCTCTCACTCCAGCAGATGTCCTGGCAGCAGCGGCAGCAGTGGTGCACGCAGCTGCATTTTCTTAAAACAGGACCATGGATCTCCAGGTTACAAACTGTGACCTCCTGAAGGGTGGGAGTCACCTGTTCTACTCCAGTAGCTAGCCCCCAGCTGGGCCCTTGACAACACCTGTGGAGCTGATTGAGTCATTTACTGTAGTTTTCCTGTTCTCGTCTCTTTCTTATTTGGCTGGATTCTCCATGTTTACCTGAAAGTTTCCCCATTTATCCCAATCAAACAAAAATTCCAACCTTATTGAGGTTATGTCTCTGTAGTTTCGTTGCCTACCCTTCCTGGTTATGATCTTTTAGAAAGGACGTCTCCTGTGAGATGTGGAACATGCATCTACCATCTACTCACAAAACCGCATGGAGCAAAGGTCTTGAGTTTATGATGTGTTCACCCTGGACTTCAGGCAGGTCTGAGAGTGTCAGGAGGATTGTTGGATGAATGTTACAAGCAGGAATCTAGTTATATGAGGAAATAAAGCCTCTCTGATCGCAGAGTTCATTCATTCATCAAATATTTGCTGAGTACCAACTGCGTGGCAACATACCAGGCTTTGTGCTTGGCACAAAAAGCCATGATTTCTGCCCCCAGAGATGATAGACAATGAGCAAATGCACTAAGCATTTCAAAGAATTATAGAATACCGTACAAGCATATTACAGGGGAACCTAATCTAGCTTAGGGAAGGAAATCAGAGAATACTTCCCTTGGGAATTTATATTTATGCTGAAACCTGAAGAGAGAGTCGAGTCGCACCAGTGTGGGTCAAAGAAAAGATAATGGTCCATGGTTAAGAGTGGAGGGGTGGTTTTGAGGGCAACGTGATGTCTGTCACATGGGTCATCTCCTGGATTAGCTTCTTTAGACTGGCACCTGAGACTTAAAGTGAGAGGGATAGGGGCTGGGACTAAAATCTAGAAAGGCTGGAGTCTCTGGTCCAGAAAAGCCAATGTGTATGACTTCCATGTTGAAAAGAAATTATTGCAATGGGTTTGGAACTAAAGGATACAGTGCTATTTCTTTAGTATCCATAGACTCTATGTAGGTATTAGTGTGCAGAAGGGCTCACCTTTGCTAAGCAGACATGGGCATACAGTTACCACAGTAGCGAGTCAAACAAGTACAGGCAAATACACAAGAAGATAGTGTGATGACCACAAATGGAATGTCCACGGGTACTCGCAGGAAAAGTTGGGAGAAATTTGAGAGCACCTAGAATTCCTATGTGGAAGATAGGAGTGGATGGTGTAAGCAAAATCATGCGTTATGATTTTTATAGTAACTTTGTTGACATAACTTAGATACATAGGTTTCCCTGCTTGCCTATAGACTTGGATTTCAACTTGTTTTTGCATTCTCTCAGCTAAAAACCCCTTGTGGAACTTCTACTTCATTGTTTTTATAGGAGTTAAGAGTATGGTCAGTTGGGCTGAGTGAACTAACATCGAGAATCCTCCTTTATTTGCTAGTATCTGGTTTTATTTTTTGGCATTCTTAGTCCCTAAACAATGTGGGGTAACATTAACTGATTTTTCTACTACTCCTCCTCCCAAATCCTAGTATGTGGCTGGCTCTTTTAGATACCTTGTAGGTTTTGCTGTCCTTGTAAATGTGGCCCTGCAGTGATAAGCAAAACACAGTCAAGATGCTTTGTCTAAAACGGTTGAGATATTTTGGTAAGTAGGGAGTGTTTGTGAAGCAATGCATTAAATCTGTCATGCTCTAATTGGGCTCTTATTGTTTCAGTCATTATCATAAATATCATACTAATGAATATTTTAGACTTGGAAAATCATAGAGCAAAGGGGATTTATGAGAAAAACAACAAAGTCATTGGCACAAACATAGAATGCTGGCCAAATATTCTGGGCTTTATCTGAAATTTTTTATTAGCCCTGCCACATGAAATAGGATATACTTCAGTTCTATCATTTACAGAAGGCCTAGATTGGGTAAAATCTTATTTTAATGAATGCCATCATGATGTCCAGTTCTATGTGTCTAAACCATTTTTACATTTTGCTGGCAGCCCATAATAAATACATCTAATTGATGTGGGCTCAATGGCCACTTTTGAAGTGAAAAATTTCTTTAACATATATATTCACGTTTCTGAATATTTTGAAACCATCTTTAATAATATAATGCTTGTATTCCATAGCTGTATCAGAATATTTATACAATGTTAAATGCTTCTTTTGTACATGGCAATTTTTTAAGATTATTTTTCTCTTTCAGGCATTGTAATGAGAGTGAGGAAGGCTTTTAAAAATTATTTTTATTTTCCTACTTTGCAAAGAGGCTCTTGATGCTTGCTCTGGTAGAATTTGTAAAAGAATAGCTCCACATTTGGAACCCAACCATGAAGTGATTGATACTTAAGTGCTTCCATTTTATGGTGACCCCCATTGCCCAGAAATTACATCCTCTTCATTGGTGATTTCCTGTCCCTATCACAGAACGGTTGTTAATGTTAGTTGAATGATTTAAACAAAAATGTGTAAGTCCACATTTGCCTCGGACAGTAAATTATTTGACAGCAGGAACTTGAAAAGGATCACTGCTTTCTGAACTATCCTGTTGCAAGCTTGGCTTGGTTTAGACATGGCATTAGTAAAACAGCTGTGTATTGTATTCACACAAAAATGACAATAGCTTATGACGTTATTGATTTCATCAATCCAAGAGCAGGTATACTTTGCCAATATGAACCAAGTGGTGTGTAAATCCTTGGAATACCACCAATACAACATTTAGAAGCAGACATTATTAACACCAGGGCTAGAAGACTCCTTACACTTTCCCAAGAAACTGGTACCAAACAATGGGCCCGCTCTGCTTGCCTCGATCTGAGCCAATTAATCACAAGTTAGCTAGAGATTGAGAAAGGAAGTTTAATTGGATTAGATTAGCCGGCAAATCAGAAGATGGTGACTAATGTCTCAAAAACCCATCTTCAAGGATTACAGAATCTTGAGACAGTTATATAGGAAAGATGGGCAGTAAGGAGGGGGTTTAGAAATGTACGTCGTAGACTCCAGGATCTCTTATTGTTCTTTTATTCTGTTGATGATGATGAATATTCTACAGGTATTCTTTCTTCCTGGAGGCCTTCTTATTCCCTGGGAAAATTCATTAAAATTGTTAAGAACGAAGCTATCAGGGTACCTCAGCAGGGATAGGGCCAGGAAATCATGAAAGCATGCAGCAATTTACAATGATCACATGCTAGAAAGATTTCAACTAAGAAAGGGTTATTTAATGTAACAAGATGGTCTCACTTATGCTCACTTACAAGATGGCCTTGCTTATGTTCACTTAGAAAACCACTCCTACTGTTTGAAAATAGACTGTACACCTAATCAATGCTGTTACCTTCTTCTATAAATTACAGCTATAGACTCATTTTTATAAATGGATAGACTATGACAACCTTTCTAGTCCCTTCCAGCAATCTCCAATTCTGGTTGAATTTAGTTCTGCATAATTGCTTCATGTAGTCATCATTTTCCCCTTGGATTACCAGAGCTCCTGACTTCAAGCTGATCCTTCTCTATACATACTCCGTGTTGTAGGCACTGACTTTTTAAAGGCACAGGTATGATGACGTCATTATTTATCTGCTTAACGCATTTTACTACCCTGCTCTCCCTTTGCTCTAAGTATTAATTCCAAAGATGGCTTATAACACTCTTCACGACTTGGTCCCTGTTGAGATAGATAGATAGATAGATAGATTCAAGTATATAACTATCAAGATTCATCTTTTATGATTTCTCTCCTACCTTTTCACACATACTTACATATGGCCCCCGCATTCCATTCACCCCAGCTCTTCAGCAGCATTGTGGCATTGAGTAAAGGCACAAAGAGAGGCAAGAAGTATTCCATGAGAAGCAACATTTAGAAGAGGGGAAGGGGCTTTACCCCCAGCAGACTTATTTAGCAGTTCTATTTAAGAGAGGCACACTTGAAGAAGGAATTTCAGTTATCTGCACTCAAAAAAGACATCTAATATTTCACAGCTGGATATATGTGCTTATGATGAGGTCAAATTTCTGACCAGAAAAGTTCTCTGAAATATCCAGGAGTTTTGGGATAACTCAGCAGAAATAGATGCCACTTTCAGAAAAAGAACTACAACTATACACACTTGCATGTAAGAGAAAGCTTTGGACTTCCTCTTTCCAACATATCTGTTACAGCACAAAGGGCATGATCTGTTCACCACAAGATAAAAGCCAGTCTTCAAAGGGCAAGATGGTGGCAGAGAAAGGGCATTTTATTACAGCTTGCTAGCAAAGGGTAAGATGGCTGACTAATGTCTAAAAGAACCACCTTAAGGGGGGCACAGAATCTTGAAGCAGTTATGTAGGCCGGTGGGTTACAGGGGAGGAGGTTAGGAATGTTGACTGTCTGGTGTTATAGACTGGGAGTGGCGGCATCAGATAGACTTTGTCTGGGGGTCATCACATTCCCAAGGAATTCAAAAGTACAAAGTTATTATCTTATCGCAGTTGAGAGATACCTGTGCAAGCAGGGGTCATAAAATCTACAGAGCAGTTAGATCTCCTGGTGGGTGCATATCCAGCTGGGTTAGTTAGTCAGAGGTCATTCAAAGTTACAATATAGTTTCTTTTCTACAATATGGCTTCCCTTATGTCAACCTTGTGTTAAGTCAGTATCATATCTGAGCAGACAGCTAGCAAGTCTATAAATGAGATCAAGTTGGATGTGGGGCATGACAGTCAACTGGTATAAAAGTAGTTGAAGTCAGATATTTATTTGACAGATACAGAGTGAGCACTTATCATGTGCAGAAACCATGTTAATATTAATAGGACACTGTGTTTATCACCTGGGAGCTTGTAGTCTTATGAGAAATATGGAAAAGTAATCAGGCAATTACAATGAAGTAGGATAAGTATCACGAGAGAGAGCAGTATAGGGCACTGTGAAAGCAGGAAGGGGGACCACCTCATCTAATCTTGGGGGTGCAATAAAAGGATTTCTGGAGGAGATTTTAAAGTGCTAGTAGTTTGTTAAGCCCAAGGGGAGAAGGGGCAGAGAATTAGCAAGCAGAGGAGCAATGAACACAAAGGTCTGTAGTCCAGAGAACCAAGAGAATGACTGGTATGCTTGGTTCAGCCTTAGCCGTTTTCCTTTTGAGTGTAAATTGCTCACAAGGAGCAAAATGCTCACAGGGAATAGGAGCGCTGCTTGTTATGGGGTCAGGCTCTGCCTTTGAGGGGGTGGTTGGGGAGTTGGCTTGGGTGGGGAAGTCTGTCAAATTCTGAGATTCGATGTTAGGAAACCCATTTGGATGTCATGGTAAGCTATGTCCTCCAACTTGGTCTTTACCAGGTTATGATTCAACGTCTTGTTTGTTATTTGTCTTATTTGTCAATTTGTTCAAAATCTAAGTGAAAAAGAGACTTTCTCAGAGAACCCCGGTAAAGTCCAATTTTTAAAAAGCTCTTGAGAACTCTGCTGATTCTGTGCCTAAGCTGCACTCTAGCCGAATCAACGTCTTTTCTTCATAAAGCTACATGTGAACAGACCCTGGACTTACTATGTCCTGGGATTGGTTTTAGCTTCAGCAGAAGGAAAAAATCTGGCTTATGGTGGAGACAAAACGAGGGTTTAATTTCATTGACTCCAGCTTCTGCTGGCTTGCAGGGTAGCGGACTCTGCCTTGACTTGAACTTCAATATTTGTGTGTACCTGGTACATGAACACCTGGATGAGTTCTAACTCCCTGCCTCACCTGTATTGCCAATACCCTGGCATTTCTCAGGTCTGGGCCACTTCCACGTTTGCTGCAAACGTTTGTTCCGAGTCTTTTCCTTGGCCTCCTGAGACTGACTTTCCACATATCTGCATTCCATTACTCCCACACACCTGGCATAGTGAAATTGGAGACATCAGCTATTCTGTTGCTTTTTATACAAGACAGAGCATGGCAGAGAGGGAAATACCCAGGACTTTACTACCAGAAAAGTCTAGCTTGAATTATATCCCAGTGTTTACCATTTCCTTGACCTTGAACAATAGTAATGGCAGCAACAAATTAGAGTGACTGCTATGTGCTAGACATTTGCTATGATATGTTACTTCTAATATCTGTCACCCAGATATATCAGACTCGCAAGGTAGATATATGGTCACCATTCAAAAGTGAGGAAGCCAAATTATACATGTAGAGTGCTTTAGCATCGTACCCGGCACGTAATAGGCACTCAAAAAAATAAATAAATGAGTAAATAAATAAAATATTGCTTGTCTTGCCTTCCAATTTTAATTCTATTTTTATAATAGTTTTACATTTAAAAACTAAATGCTCTAAGAAGTCTTGTTCTCTTCCCTGTCCCCATTTACTTCATCTCCTTACATTTCCTATACAAAATCCTTTTTATATTTCTTGTTTATCCTTACACTATATATTTATGCAAATATAAGCATATGTGTATGCATGCAGACAGACACACAATTTTCTCACCTTTTTTTATATAAAATGTGTTATAATGTCCTTTGTCAATTTTGCTATAGCTTTCAGTTGCTAAAGCCTAAAATCTTTTTGTCAACCTTGACTCTTTTTCTCCCTAACTCTCAACATCTATTATTTTAAATACTGAATCTTTGAATAATCTTGTCTACCTTCAAAACGTAAGTATTATGACCATTTGTCATTCTTCCACCCTGGTCCTAGCCACCACCATTTCTATCCTGGATTAACTGCAATCATCTCCTCACCAGTCTCTAAGCTTTTGTGCCTGATGCTCCATCATCTATTCTCACATTTGTCAGAATAACTCTTGTAAACTCTAAGTCAGATCAGGTCACTCTGCCCTTAAACTTAACGAAAATGTGCCCCCATTTAACTCTGAGTAAAATCTAAAGTTATTATACTGATGTATCTGTTACCTATTGCTGTGTGACAAGCCACCCCCAAAATTTAGTGGCTTAAAACAACAACTATATATATATATTTTTTTTTGGAGGAAGATTAGCTCTGAGCTAACATCCACTGCCAATCCTCCTCTTTTTGCTGAGGAAGATTGGCCATGAGCTAACATATGTGTCCATCTTCCTCTACTTTATATGTGGGATGCCTGCCACAGCATGGCATGATAAGCAGTGCATAGGTCCACACCTGGCATCTGGACCAGTGAACTCCAGGCCGCTGAAGCAGAGTGCATGAACTTAACGGCTACAACACCAGCTTGGCCCTGACAACCATGTATTTATTCTCTAGTTTGGGCTGGGTTATCTGGGAAATTCTCCTGCTGGACTTGTCTAGGGTCACTCATGTGGTTACCTGGAGTCACTCATCTGGCAGTTCTCTAGGAACCTCAGTTATTTTTCACAGGGGCTCTCGAGTAGGACAATCTGGACTGCTTTACATGGCCTGGTCTACATGGCCTAGTCATCTTAAGGGTTTCAGGAGAGCAAGCGTGGAAGTGGCAAGGCCTCTGGCCGCTAGGCTTTAGAACTCAGACAACCTCACTTGCCGCATTCTAATGGTAAAGGCAAGCCCCAAATTCCAACTTAGATTCTGGGTTTGTAGAAATATGCTTCATTTGTTGATGGGAGGTTTCAGTCTACCACATCTGGCCTATGAAACCTTCATGATCTGACCTCTGTTATCTCAGCACATTTTATTCTTCCTCGCACTCACCCTGTTGTAGCCACACTGCCAGCCTCTTCACTGATCCTTGTAAAGATCAGGTACACTCTAGCCAAAGTGGGGTTTCCTCTGCGTGGGGACCATGGTCTGCATATGGCTAACTCCCTTGCTTCTGTTAAATCTTTGCAGGTATATCCGCTACTCAGTGAGGTATACTTTTTAAAATTGTAATCCTCTCCATTCCCTGAACACACTATCTACCCGTTCTTTTCTTCTTTTGCTTTTGTTCACAACTCCTATCATTTTCTTTTACACACGTTAATAGCTTATTTGTTATGTCTACTCCTTATATCCTTTCTTTCCTGATGGAGGGTATGCATCTTTTTCTCATGTACCTCAGAGCCTGGAAAATTGCCGGACACACACACAAAATCATTCAACACATATTTATTGAATGAATAAAATAACAAATAAATGAAGAATATGATCCTCTTTTTTGTCTTTTTAATTTAATTTTATTTATAATATTAAAAAATTACAGTTTTTCTAGTAACTATATAGATATTTCTTTTTTTGGTGAGGAAGACTGACCCTGAGCTAACATTTGTTGCCAATCTTCCTCTTTTTGCATGAGGAAGACTGCCCCTGAGCTAACATCTCTGCCAATCTTCTTCTATTTTGTATGCGGAACACCGCCACAGCATGGCTTCACCAGCAGTGTGTAGGTCTGCACCTGGGATCTGAACCCATGAAGCCCAGGCCACTAAAGTGGAGTATGAAGACTTAACCACTATGCCACCAGGCCGGTCCCACTACTAACTATCTTTATATTTATACTTTCCTATAATATCTTTCATCTTGTATTTATTTAATTCTTGCTTTACTATGAGCAATGATAAAATTTGCTCCTCTCTCTCTCTCCTCCACAAAAACAACTCCAGTTTAATAATATTTTATTTCTTCATATTTATTTTTGAACTACTAAATATGACTAAATGTCTATTAAATGTTCTTATTTTGTCAGCATCATATCTTCTGATTCCTATACTAAACGTGAAGAGATAAACAAGTGTATTCTTTCTTTCCCTCTTCCTTTCCTACTTATTTATTACTTATATTATTTTTAAATTATCAATCTCAGTTGTTGCTATTATTTTGACAGACCGATGAATCCCTAAGTAAAACTAATCAAGAAAAAGATAGACTAATTTAAAAAATAATCTGACATCAGAAAGAGAAAAAATACAAATTACCAATATTAGAAATGATAAAGTAGGCATCACTACAAATTTTATAGGCAACTATAAATAAATAAAACCATAGTGTTTCAAAAGGAAGGTGTAAAATTCTATTTTGAGATGCCATGATTGCGTACATAGAAAACCCAAAATAATCTACAATCTATTAGAATTAACAGTTTTGTTAGTGAGGTACTTAGATACATGGTCACTATACAAAACTCAATTATATCCCTATATTGTAGTAACCAGAAATTGGAAAACTAATTGTAAAACCAATGCCATTTAAAATAGTACAAACATATCAAATTTTTAGGAATAAATTTAACAAAAGATATGAAGTAAAATATTATTGAGAGAAATTAGAGAATACCTAAATAAATAAACCATACTACTATGTTCACAAACTGGAATTTTTAATATCGTTAAGAGGTCATTTCTATCTAAACTGATCTACAGATTCATGCAACCCCAATCAAAATCCCAAAAGAAATTGTGTGCCTGTGGAAATCTCCAAGCTAATTCCAGAATGTTTATGGAAATGTAAAACAAGGTAGAAGAACAAAGCTGGAGGCATCAAAATTTATTATAGAGCCACAGTAATTAAGACACTATGGTGCTGCACAGGGACACAGAACTTAGAAACAGACCTACATGTAGGTGATGACCTAAATTAGGACAAACTTGCTATTTCAATTCAGTGGAAAAAGGAGGATATCATTAAAAATGGTGCTGTTGTGTAATCATATGGGAAAGAAAAACTTTGACCTTTTCCTCATGCTATACCAAAAAAATAATTTGAGATGGATCATGAACAGAAACATGAATGCAAATCATAGACTTCTAGAAGCAAAAAAAGGAGAATATCTTCATGGCCTTGATCCATACAATTCTTTTTTAAGCCTCAGACTGGGAGAATATATTTGTAATACATGTATGCAACAAAAAGACTTGTATCAAGAATATATAAAGAACTTTTTCAAATCAATAGGAAAAAGGCAAACACCACAATAAAAAAATAGGCAAAACACTTGAGTAGGCACTTCTCAAAAGAAGACATCCAAATGGTCAATAAGCATATGAAAACAATCTTATACCATCAGTCATCAACAAAATGCACATTACAACCACATTGCGATACCATTACATAGCACCAGAATGGGCAAAATTGAAAGAATTGACAACAACAACATCTGAAAGGATGTAAAATTAGAACTCTTTTTTTTGTTTTTGAGGAAGGTTAGCCCTGAGCTAACATCGGCCACCAATCCTCCTCTTTTTGCTGAGGAAGACTGGCCCTGAGCTAACATCCGTGCCCATCTTCCTCTACTTTATATATGGGACGCCTACCACAGCATGTCTTGACAAGCAGTGCCATGTCTGCACCTGGGATCTAAACTGGTGAACCCTGGGCTGCTAAAGTGAAACATGCAAACTTAACCTCTGTGCCACTGGGCTGGCCCCTGGAACTCTTATATATTGTACATGAGTGGGCATATAGCCAACAGAATAAATACTTATGTTCACCAAAAGCATACACAAGAATATTTATAGTAGCATTATTCATAATATACTCGTAATTGAGAAATGAATAAATTGTGGTATCAATGCCATATTACATATTGATGAAAAATAAAAATACTATTGGTGCACTCAACATGAATACAATAATTCAGACACAGGAATAAATGCTGAGTGATTCCACCTAAATGAAATTCAAAACAGGCAAAATTAATCTGTGAAATTAGAGGTCAGAATAGTGATTACTTTGGGAAATATTTACTGTTAGGGGGTGCTACAACCTCTCACCGTTGATAATCCTAGGGTGCTTCATCATTTCTCACTGGTCTCCCTAACTCCACTCATTCTTTTGTAACTAGTCTCTTCATTCAGCTGTCACCAATCCTTTTGAGGGAGCCAATTATTTCTGGTAGGACTCTTGCTGCTAGAACTCACCCTTCCCCACCCTTCCCTGCCATTAAGACTCTCCCAGCTGCCACTAAACTCTTCCTCCTCCCCAAGTTCCCTACTTTGGCTGGTCTTTTGCTCCATGTGTGAGCTCTGCCGTAGCTTAGAATGGCAGTGTCCCCACTCCAGGGCTCGTTGGTGAGAGGCAAGAATTCTCTTCCTTCTGTAAACATTTTAAGGTCAGAGGGGTTTTACCTAGATGTAGCCTGGAACATATTCTTTTCCCATAGAACATTATTCCCAAAGTGGGTTATTGGAAATCTTAGATTTGATATTTTTCATTTTCATAGGAATTTGCTTTTCTTATTTCTCTTCGAAGTTTTAGGAAAATGCTATATAAATTACAGGCTAGTACTGCAACAGAGATCTTTGTTTTAGTAAGTTATAAGTACATTCTCTTTTTCTTCTTTCTATTAAGCATTCCTATGTGCAACATTAATATAGTCTCAGTCATTCTCAATTTGTTGCACTTTAGATATTTTCGTAAACTACTTTAAATAGCTTTATAGTGGGGTTGAGCATAAATGAGCAATGTATTAAATATTTTAATGATATATATTGGACATAATACATTATATAATTAAACTATTTATCTATTATAGGCTATTGATATAATTCCTGATCTTGTTTTTTTCTTGATTATTAGGGAGATTATATGATCATTAACCACCACTAAATAAATTATTCAAAGATTTGTTCATGTGAGAAGCAACTCAGCTGTGAGCCAGTGCCTGCAATTTCATCTATCCCTGTGCTTCGTGATTTTGGAATCATCTTTGAATCTGCTATTCCTTTGGTTTTGTTTGTTGTTAGCTTTGTTACCCTGCCCATAGAGATTCATGGACCGCATATACCGTGCTTCTGCAACTCTAGTATGTGAATGATTGTCTTATTTTTTTGACATACCACCCAAGCCTTCCCAAAGTGACTTTCTTGTGCATCATGTAGTCTATATTTTAAGGGAGATCATACCAAGCACGCTTTCTAAATGTTTTGAAAATCCACCCAGCTACTCTCACATGAATCTGAAACAGAAAAATGACAGAAACACAGTTTTATTTATTCAGATCTATGAATCTTAGTTATGGTTTTTCTATTTTACTTAATCTCCATCTGCTTTTTCCTTCCAGTATGAGTTTCTTCTCCCTCTCCTCCTCTTCCTGTTCCTCCTCCTCTTTCCCTCTTCCTCTTTCTCTCCTACCTATTTCTCCTCCTCCTACCACTTCCTCCTCCTCCTATCACTTCCTCCTCCTCCTCTTCCCCCTTTTTCTTCTTCTATTTCTTTATGCTTTTTCTTTCATGGTTTTGGTTTGTATTTCTATAAACAAGAAATTATTATTGATGTTTGTACTTTATTGGAGCAATCTAGAAACTTCTAACTGGGAAAGATTTTTGGCAATTCAGCTGCCAACTCTTTCCCCAACTAATTTACCTATTTTATCTCTCACTCCTACAAGGATTTGATAGGGGCCAGCCAGCTCTCTATAATGGAAAATTAATTTGTCTTAATGTGTTTCATCTCAAAGGGATATTTGCACTTTAATAAAAGACTTCCATAGACGGTCCGTCAAGGTAAAGGAATCAATCCTGTAAAGAGGTCTAGAGTTCTGTGGCAAATCAGCTGGAATGTTATTCTTCACAAGACAACCTTTCCCCCGCACGCCTCAAATCTGACAGGTCACTGGAACTCAAGTCTACAAAGATATTAGCCTTCTCTTTTCTTGGCTAAATATGGCTATAGAAGCCAAACATGTTTTGTGGAATCCAATCTAAGGCATGTTAGCATGATCAAGTACTTGCTATGTATAAGGCATATGCTAATCGTAATTTACTCACTGCTAATAGATGGCAGATACGAGATTTGCACCTAGAAAGCCTGATTCTGAACTTTCTGCTTGTCATACCTCTGACCACGGAGCCACACTATAGTAGTTTCTCTCAAGTTATATATATATTTAATATTTTTGCAGATTTTTTCTATCGAAAATCTTTCTAATTGTTAAAATGTCGACATCCTGTCTATTCCCAGTCAACAATTCAAATTGTTAACTAAAAAAATTGAGTAAATAAGATTTCTGAAAATACTTGTGTATACTTAGCTATCTATCTGAAATTATTTTGTTGATACAATGTTTTTTGCAATATAACTTTTAGAACATATTTATTTTAATTTGTGATGCTCTTCCTATAGATTTAGAAAACTGAAGTCCAATAGTCATGGAGGCAGGGAGGCTGGTTCTTTCTATTTATGTTATCGAGGGAGGCTATATTTTCTATACTGATTATTTTCAAAGAAAGCAATACACCCTTTTCCAAGCCTTAGAGGGGATAAATGCTTATAATTCTGAATAAACTAAGGGATACATTTATATTGTGTAAATAGTATAGTCGAAGTCACTGTGCACTGTATCCTGGAACTAATGGAACAAAGAGCACAATTCAGGCCAGAGGAAACTGTGAAGGACACACCAGCCCCAGAGCATCTCACCACGGTGAATTCTACCTGACAGAGTGAGCACTCTGTTGCAAGAAGCACAAGTGAATAATTAATTCATTCCAAGATTAAAAAGAGCACCTATGATTTGTTTGTTCAAATTGATTGAACTTAATATAGCTAGGGTATTTTAAAGCCTTAGAAAGCTAGCTTAATTTTTAAAAATTATTGTATATGATTTTTTTCTATTTCTTTAACGACTAAAAACAAGGAGGATTAGACTAGAGAGATTTAGAAAAACAAGTTGATATCAAACTAAGAGGCCCCACTTTTTTCTTGCACTTGTTCTACAAGTTTCTGGGAAATTAACTACAGCAATTGACTGAAGCCATAAGCACAGAGGGAGTTTTCACAAGAGCAGTCATAAAGATGTACCTTGAAGAAGAATGGAGTTAATAGGGCAGATTATTGAACACCTCAATTTATGCTAAAGATTCCCCTATGTGAATGAAAATGTGTTGATTAACTAACCGGCTGTATTGGCAAAAAGGTAACAGAACTGAGTGAGAGAACAGGGCACAGAGATTACAGCCCAAAACAAATCTATTAAAAAGTCACACAAAACATATAACCTGATAGTCACACATATCTAGCACATGAGTTCAAATAGATAAAGGAAACATTTTAAAGCACATTATTTTTTTAAAGATTTTATTTTTTCCTTTTTCTCCCCAAAGCCCCCCGTGCATAGTTGTATATTCTTCGTTGTGGGTCCTTCTAGTTGTGGCATGTGGGACGCTGCCTCAGCGTGGTCTGATGAGCAGTGCCATGTCCGCGCCCAGGACTGGAACCAACGAAACACTGGGCTGCCTGCAGCGGAGCGCGCGAACTTAACCACTCGGCCACGGGGCCAGCCCCTTTAAAGCACATTTTTAAAGCAATGCTGCTGCTATCTGAGATTACTTCAAATCAGGTTCTGTTTTTCTTTAAGTTGAAAGGAAAATGTTCAATATAAAAGTAAATTAAACATAAAATATCACAAAAACTGCAGCTCACCATTTGGTAAATATCATAGAAATGTACTATAACATCGGAAATTGTTGCCAGTATTGTGATCTAAGATACCTGTTGGTTGAAATATAGACATAAACTATTCAAAAGAAATAGAGATGTAAGAAACTGAAACAAAAAGAAGGTAGAAAATGAAACTTTGAGTTGAGTATTTGCAGATTGCTAAAGACTTAGGTTTATTCCAGCTGCTCAAACATGTATATTATCTAAATATTTTGTGGCAAAAATAGAAGACATTTTACACTTTGCTTATAGAAATATATAATAACACATATGTAATATATAATTATACTAGATATTATAATTATACATAAGAATAAAAAAGAGCAGGCAACCAAATTGCAACATTATTATATCCCATAGATTGACAAACACAGATATAGATTTTGGTTCATTGTAATTTCAGGCTTCATAGTTGCAAATTTCATCACAGCCAATATTTTTAATGAATACATTTCTTTCTGAAAAGATAATAACTTTTCCTGTTTAGCAATAAAGGGACCAAAGATGATAAATGGTCTTTCCTACTCAGCAGTTAATAGCCCATTGCTAATCCAGTGATAAGTTCTCTCAGTTCCCCACTACTGAGGTAAAAGTTTAGATATTTTCAAAGATGGCCATATTTTAAAACTTTTCCCAATTTGCTCTTGAGTTTAATGAACCATTCCCTTGCTTATATCCTGTCAGTCCTCCTTTTCCTAATGCCCTCCAACATTGCTAAGACAAATGGAGAAAGATCTTTTAGAGTGGGATGGAGAAGAAACTGCTTTGCCAACTCCACAGTACATAAAGGATTTGAATTACAGAATAAAGATATAGAATCAAAAAAAGTTCACATTACTGAAATTTTGAGTATGTAGCCAGAGGGATATTACTACCATATAGACAAGGTTTCAAAGCCAAGTTTTGTTTTTCCAAGTTTTTATGCATATTTATGCACTATCAACTCTTGAAACCTGCCTGTCTCTTTTTAGGCCATTTTTATAATTCAAAAGAAGCTCAAGCTGATCTTCAACTTGTACAGAATATGTCTTGATTTGGAATCTGCCCTTTAATTGTCTGACTCATAAAAATAATTGTGCTAACCATTTTATTATTTTGGAATGTTTGTTGAATACAAGACATGAGAACATAAAAAGGATTCTCAGTTCTGTTATCTGGACCTGGATTTGTCAACCTTCCCACACGATCAGACAAAGACTACATAAACAGATGGGTGTCGGGTTTTGTCAAAATAAAGTGGGAGGCTAGTTCCGGAGATAGAAGTCCTCCTTAGGGAAATCCTACTCCACTGACAGCGTTGTGGAATCCAAATTTGGGTGTGACAGCACAGTGCTGGGCTGGCTGCAACTTGTAAGGTGCTATTGAGGCATCAGTGTGATTTAACCAGTTACCAGCCCCGACCATGAACACATGGAGGATTTAATGATGAAAGCGTGTGTCTTATACTACATTGAAATTAAGTCAGTTTCTAAGTGGAAAAAATAAATAAATGAAACAATCAACTTTGACTTAAATGCCCTAGTGGCTAGGTAAGAAAATGCTATGCAATCCTGCTTTTCTGTAGTTTGAAGAACCTGTAAATTCGAGTAGATATGCTTAGATACATTAAAGGGTGGAAAATGTGCCCAACAGAGTGATTTGTGTGGAGAGAGCACTGAATGAGCACTTGCTCCAAGCAGATGGCACTGTTCACCAAAATCCACTCAAATCCCTAGGGACATTAGTGCTCTGGTTTTCTGACTTGGAATCCCTATTGCGTTCCCCTCCTCATTCAAATTTCTGCAGCCTTCTGATTTTCAATAAAAAATCCCAGCCACTCCTAAAGCATTGCTCTAGCCCCTCCGTGATCTCTCTTTAGAAACTCTTAATGTCATACCAAAACAAGGTCTAGGCACTTAAAAGGCACTCAATAAATATTTTCTGCATAAAAGAATAAATATGTGCAGCACTTTACTGAGTGATCTTATGCACAACTGTATTTTTGATACTGAGAGCAACCCCACATGATGGGGTAGGACAGACATTATTCTTTCCTTTGTATACAGGCTACCTGAGCCTCAGATTAGCTTACACTTTGTCCTGGTCATGCTAGAGGGAGCAAAGCCTGGGCTGGAATACAGATTTTGCAGACCTAGGTAGTTCTCTCTCCTCTCCTCCTACTTGTTCTTCAAGCTGGATTATTCATACCCTAAGCTGGCATGCAATAATGTGCTCTTTCAGGAAGGTAGATATTCTGAAAGCAGTAATTTTGCTGTAGGATTTTTAGGGAGCAATGCAATAGTTTAAAACATTGCTTTATATGAAAGAAAAAATATATCTATTAAGGGAAAGAATTTAAAATTTTCATGGTTTCAAAAAAGGATACACAAAATATTGACGCTGAACAAACACATATCTTTTAGGGAGCTCTTCTCGTGCTTTCTTTTCATCACCCCTCCCCCAACTCACACACACACACTGAGTTGAAGACATCATTTGGACCAGAAGAGAACCCAGGAATTGCATACGAAAAACAGAAATACAAAACCAAGAAAGAAACAAAATGGAAAATTAAAAATAAAGAACTCTAACTGCCTGACAAGGAATGATTTCTATTTGCATTTAGGGTTTCCTGAGGAAGACATAGAACATAGCAGAGGGGATCCCGAGATAGTTCTAATGGCCGTGAAAGACAATAAAAATCAATAAAATCAGAAAAATAATAATGGAAACATAGCTTTATGCAACATGAAATTAGCATAATAAAGCTTTCCTTATGTTAGCAATGAAGCAAAGAAGGGAATGTCCCACGTTGCTTGTCTGGTTCACTCCAATATTTACAAGAGGAAAGTCTACCTTTTGACATAAACCATCTGTATATGGAATGCCAGTCAGTTTCCATTTAAAAGAGAGGCTTATGAGGCCAGCCCTGGTAGCCTAACGGTTAAGTTTGACATACTCCATTTCAGTGGCCTGGGTTTGGTTTCGAGGCATGGACCTGCTCCACTCATCAATGTCCATGCTGTGGCAGTGACCAACATACAAAATACAGGAAGACTGGCAACAGATGGTAGCTCAGGGTGAATCTTCCTCAGCAAAAAAGAGGAAGATTGGCAACAAATTTTAGTTCAGGGCAAGTCTTCTTCAGCAAAAAAAAAAGAGAGAGGCCTATGTGGGAAATAAACCTAAGTAAATATAGAAGGAGCCTTTCCAAGCTATGTAGAGTCATCCAACTGGCTTTCTATTTCTTAACATAAACACAAACCAAGCATAGCCAATTTGAGGGAAAACAAAAAAGCTGAAAGAGCAAGACTAAGTGAACAAACAGATGACCACAAGATTTACTAAAATTATGGCTTCTGTGGGCTGGCCCCGTGGCCTAGCAGTTAAGTTCGGTGCACTCCACTTTGGCAGCCCAGGTTTGGTTCCCAGGCACAGACCTACACCACTTGGTGGCCATGCTGTGGTGGCGACCCACATGCAAAATAGAGGAAGACTGGTACAGGTGTTAGCTCAGGGCAATCTTCCTCAACTGAAAAAAAAGAAAAAGCCTTAGAAATTAAAAACAAGTCCAACAGAATTAATGTTGTTCAAATTTAAATTCAAATGTGAAAGCTAAAGACAAGGAGGTCTTCCAAAATACGGAAAAATAAGAAAAAGAAATAGAAAATATAAGAAAGAAGCAGAAACGATTGATTCAGGAAGTCCAACAGCCATCTAATAATAGTTATAAAAGAAATAGCACCATAAAAAAGGGAAGAAAACATATTAGAAAAATACTAATATTGGGAAATTTCCAGGAATTAAAGAGAAGAGTAAATCTTCAGAATGAAAATTCCCCTTAAGTGTGAGTCAGGGTAAATAAAGACTCACAACTATAAACCATGTTGAAATTTCAAAACTTCAAGGATACAAAGAAAATCTTCAAACTTCTGGCGGAGGGGTGGGGGAGGTGACTTACCCACAAAGGAGCCCAAATCAAACAGTTATCAACAACGTGACTTCTAGGATCAGACTAACTTGTTTCAGTTCTAATTGTGTCACTTCCTTGTCATAAAACAATTAAAAAAGCACTTATCTTTTTTAAGCTCCATTTTCCTTACTTGTAAAATAGTTAATCATAGAACATATTTTATCGGTTTTCCTTAAGTATTAAGTGATCTGATCAGTTAAAGAATTATGCATAGTAAGCTGGCACTTGTAAACTTTCAGTAAACATTATCATTATTATAGATTCGTTCTATAAGTCAGTGTGGAAATGTTTTTAAAAACTGAGAGAAAATGACTTTGAAGCTAAAATTCAATTAATAGCCAAATTACTGTTCAAACAGTAGAGAAAGATAATGACAATTTTAGTTATGTAAATGATCGGATAGTTCAGCATTCACAGACTGTTTCTGAAACGATTTTATATAGATCAATGACGTAAAAATGAAAATTGAATCCAAGCGTTGTGGGATATGTAGGCTACCGTGAAGTAGCTAAGTCAGAGTTGACACTTCCAAAGACAGAGGACAGAAAATCAAACCTTGGAAGAAAGGAACAAAGAGGCCATTGAAGAACGGAGGATACATATGGAGCTCTAAAATGGAGAGGGAAAATATGGGCAATTTTCTCTAAGACAAATATAGAACTAATTTCAAAGAAAAATAACTAAAGACTTAATGGAACAAAACTTTTCTTAAATGAATGAAGATCTAAATCTGCAGATTGAAAGGACCCATAGAAACACAGGAAAAAATAATTTAAAATTCTTAAAGTTTCAAGACATATCTTAGTGATATCGTTGAATTACAATTCAAGAAAAACTGCATTGGAAGAAGAAGATGGTCACTTTAAATCATGCGTGTACACGGGGGTGGGGGCAGGGGCAGTATTTTGTGGATTAGAGAGTTATTGTCAACAATTTTGGAAGCCAGAGAACAAGGAAACACTTTGGTAAGATTATAGTTTCATTAAATTCATTGCATCCTTCAAGGTTTGGCTCAAATGTATTTCCAATTAGATCTCAAAGATGTCACAATCCACTTAGATAAGATCAATAGGTCCTATTTAAAATTGCAATCTTTCCACTACCCAACATTCCTCAGCCTGCCTTTTTTTCTTATAGTACTTATCTTTTAGTGTACAATAGTATTCACTTGTTTCTATGTGTATTGATTTTTGTCTGTTTCACTCTACTAGAATGTAAGCTTTTGGGGGAAGGTGCAATGAGGCTAGTACATGGCACTAGTGTATGTAGCAATTATTCATTAAAAGAATGGATAAACAAACGTACAGTGTTGGGAAGAGTATGAGAAATGGGTACCTTCATATGTGGCTGGTGAGTGTGTAAATTATACATTATTATAGCCTTTAAAAGGGTAACTTGACAGCATCAATTAAAATTTGCAGATTTTCATACTCCCCTATTAAGCTTTTCTGTTTCTAGGTGTCCATCCTATAAAATTTGGCATATCCATAGAAAGACTTCTACAATGATTTTCAATGCAGTATTCTTCACAATTGTTAAAAATCCAAAGTAGTCCAAATGTTCATGAAAGAGAAATGGTTAAATAAACTATGGTATATCTAATTTATGTAATACTCTGTACAATTTGTAAAGGATCTATTTACATAAAGCAAAGCCAAATACCTGGATATTCACATATAAACAAGTATAAGTGGATGACAAAAATCAGGAAGGGCACAGATCAAATTGTGAAGTGATTTCTTGGAGGGACAGTGGAAGGGGGAGAAAGATGAAGGCATGAGAGCTGTAGGAGGACTTCCAGAATTTGCTACATATACATGTATTTCTATATTGTCTGAATTGCTTGCCATGAAGATTTTTCAGATTTTGTTGTGTGGAATTCTTATGATAAAAAATAAAATGAAGCGAATTCTCTATCATCAGAATGTTCTGTAATGAATGATAAAAATCTTTATGATGCTATTAATAACAATTGCATTGTTTATGTCAGCAATATTATTTTACATAATTATTATAATATTATTAATGTTAGCATTTGTTGGTGCTAAGGCACTTTGCTAATGAATGTACGTGTATTATTTCAGTTAATCTTCAAGACCACTCTGGTACTACCGTCATCCTTTTTTATGGATGAGGACACCGGGGCTTGGAGAGGTTGAATAACTTGCCCAAAGTCCCACAGCAAGTATGTGGCAGAATAAGGTATGAGTCCAAAATTCCTTTTATTTTCCAAAACACTGCCTCCTAGGCCATTGTGGTCTCTTAAAGGTGATTGGGGACCAAACCTATTTCTTACACAAAATTGTGTCCCTATATACAGTACAGGAGAACTAAATAAATGTCTGTTGCTTGCAACTTGAAAAGTGCATTAGCAATGTGCATCCTATTTTGCTGGATATATTCTATACAATACGATTAAATGCAGATTTTTTTCGAGTGCACAATTTTTCTCTATTTTAATATGTCACAACAAAGTTCACCTAACAATTATATCTACACAAGACTAAATTCCATTTGACTTTTCTCCATGAAAGTTCACAGTGTCGACCTGTGGTTTCAATAGTGAATTAAATGCACATGCGTTAGAATTACACTGAAATTTTCTGATTTTTGTATATAAATAATAAGAATTAATGCTTTAATTTTCCTAAGCTATTTAGTTGGTCTATTCTGTCCCATAATAATACTGTAGTAATACATTAAATTCCAAACTGTTCATCTTACCTACACTTAGTTGCAATGTGTGGTACTTGTTTTTTTCTATTTTAAACATGTGCATTGCTTTAGAAAAGCAATAAGGAAATATTAAAAACATAAATTAAGGAAAGCACAAGGCTCTGGAGGATTTTCCAATATTAGATTTGAATACATTTTAAATGAAGAACATGTTTCAGACTTTGAACAGAGCCAAATGATGGGAAAGGAACAGCCCATTTATATTCACCCAGTGGCCTCAAGTTCAGGTTCAAATATTTGAGAAGACTTCTGATTACTGGAGACTTTCTTTCCCATGAATTTGCACGATAAAGCCAGTGACTATTTCACAAGCATTAATTCAACATGTTTTTTTCCCAATACAATGAGTCATAGAACTACAATGAGTACCTATATGTACACTGTTTTCTTGGTATTGATGACTGGTTTCCACTGTATTGTGGGTTTCTTGTTGAGCCCCATGACAAACCTGCAGGCTGGCTGGAATTAGGGTTTCACCTGTGGTCACAGAACACTGCAAAGTAAACCAGTTCCTAGAGAGCTTCATGCATGAGCTTGCTCTCAGCTGGAGACTAAAATTTTATCTCACTATTTCCCAACAGCGTGACCGTTCTCACTACCCTAATTTCCTCCTTGGAAGGAGGGAGTCTCTTTTCTTCCTTTTCCCTTTGCATTTTTAAAAATATTTTTCTATCTCATCTAAGTGAGTGGGAAATATATTTAATGTAGTTCTCTTTAAATAAAGCGTCCTTTTGTTCTTCTCTGGTAAAATAGAATATCATTTTCCCACCATATTCTGAATTTATAAGACCCATAAAAGAATATTACACCAAATTTGAGTTTGATGAAATGAATCGAATGAACTGAGTTAGGTGTTGTGAGGGCTGAGGAAAAAATCAGACTTTTCTTCTCTTTTTTTCCTCCCTCTTTCACTTCCCCATTTCTTGTAATAAAAGATCCAAGAAAACTAAAAGTTAAACTTTACACTTTAAAAAGAGTTTAGACTTTTAAAGCATGTGGTGGGGGGAGATAAGAAAAAGGAAGTAACTTAAGGGAACTGAAATAACAATAACAACAACAACAACAATTGCTTATTATTTATATTGAATTTCTTCGTTGTGAGAATATCTACCTATGTGCCAAAGCTTATGCAGCCATTTGTCACATTGGTGTTTACTTCATACTGCTCGTTCATTTCCAAGTCCTGGAGACAGAAAAATAGTATGAAAAGCAGCCTTATACAGGAATAAAAAAAAATCAACAAACATTTTTTGAAAATGAATTTTTTTTAAATGATAGAAATTCACTAATGTTTGATCATCTAGATTCTGTGACAAATGTGGCCTAAAGAATAATGTGTTATTGTGTGTGCACGGGAGAGCTGCTCAAAGAACGCCTCTCAATCCGTGATCTTGCTATGCAAAGATAACTGGCACAAGACCAAAATGGGCCAGTGTGTCCCTTTTGCATATGTCCCACTAGGGTATCATCCTAGGTTGAAATTTGAAGCAGTCAAAGGCCCTAAAGTATCTCTTCAAATTAGTCTCTGGAGTATCTGTAATTAGAGAAAATTGCTAATAATTTAAAATATTTTGCTTTCTGAAAGCCTCTGGTCAAGTTTTCTGTCTTCCATCTTTCCTTGCTCACGTTTTTCTTCTTATATTTCCACCCTCAAACATTTATTAAGCATTTACTCTATGCCAGACATTTGCTTAGAAATGGGGATAGGAAAACATATGAAACCCCTGCATTTGGGTGCAGAACACAGAGTGGGCCAGGCATGTAAATAAGGGAAGAGTATTAGTGAATCACAGATTAGCTTCCACTACAAAACATTGCAAAAACCCTGATGAATCTTGGCAGGAGCTACAAATCATCTTTAGGAAATGAGGTAAGGAATGGGTTTGGATGAGTCTAAATCAGATATAAAATATCTGTACAATTATCTATAAAGCATAAATAAAATATCTATTACACACACATATATATAATTATCCGTGCCTCCCCCCACAAAAAATGGTGATTAACGCAATAAGAGGTTTCAGAAAGGTGCTATCAGAGTCTAGAAGACGAGAAGATTACTTCCAGCTGGGAAATAAGAAAAGATTGATGCAGGAGATGCCATTTTGCTTTGGATCTGAAAGACTGGAAATGATTTAGATTTGTGAAACTGAGAAAGAAGACTTCCAGGGAGTGGGGAGATTACTAGCAAAACATTCAAACTGGTTATGCATGAAGAGATAAAATAGTTCATTTAGTCCGATTAAAGGACATATAACGCAGCATAGTAGGGAATATACTTGGAAAAGTTAAAGTGAAATTAAGTGATTTCTAATTAATTGCTTTCTATTATGGCTTTCAGCACATACTCTGATTTAGGCATTCATCATATTTGATGTAATTATTTGTTTACATATCATTTTCTTTCTAAGGGGGAGAGTTCCTCAATTTTAGGAACTGACTCTCCATTATTAAAATAATAGGACCCAGCTTAGTCTCACAAGAATTACTGACCACTTATGAGCCAGAGAGTATTAAATGCACTAAAAAGGCAGGAGTGGAAAAAAAAATAGGAAAAAAGTCCATTTTGGGAGAATGTAAACCACAGAAAGAAATGATTAAAATATTTTAGAGATGGGAGAATTCAATTTTAAATAAGAAAGACTTCACTGTTTAGATGACATTTGGGCTAAGACTTGAAAGAGAGAGAGCAAGAGATCCGTGAAGCTGTTTTAAAAGATCAGATAAAAGTGGAGGAGAGGACAGAGCTAGATCTTAGTAACTTCCCATATGTTTTTCAGATAACTGAAGAGGGATTCCTGGAATGTGAGTCTAGAAAGACACAATAAAATTTCATACAAAAGTTTTTTGGAGAGAGAAAGAGACAGACAGAGAGTGAGAACATAAGCAGAATAACATGTCTTCAGACAAGAAAATCACATCCCAAGTTGGTTGTGTCCACTGAAAAGCATTAGAAAGAGTAACTGATCCGGTAGGGAAGATGGCTGCTAGTGCTCAGGTTACGAATCTATAGTACATTGCCCAGTAAAAGGGAGCCAGGCTCTTGGAAGAAATGGCTAATTTTAGGACTGAAGCAGGACACGGACAAGTTGAGCATGGAAACTTTGTCATTGCAGGAATTGAAGTTAAAATCTCCTCGGCCCAGGTCAGAATGGCTCAGGAGCCAACTTCAAGAGGTTCCTACTCTTGAAGGATGTACCAGTTTATAATTTAACAATTTAACTATGTAACAATTTGAGAGTCAATAAGAACAATAACTTCAATAAATTGACATGCAACAAATATGTTACAATTCATGAGTTCATATTGATTTAAAAAAACCACGTTGGCTACTTGGAAGTTGTTAGAAATCCAAAGGTTGTTAGGAAACTCATTAGTTACATAGAGATTGTTACTTAATATTTGTAAATAAATTTGAAAGAATACAGTGTTTAACTTTACTGTATGTTTTTTACCTTGGGATAACCAAATAGTTAATAAGAAAAAAAAGTTTCTTTCTTTATAGAAGTATCCCAGCTGACCAATGAACAAGGAGTAATACAATTAGAATATGACCACGTTATAGATTCCTTAATAAAATATGTATCAAGGCTATAATTACCAATGGCTTCTAATGTCACAGCAAGAGAGAGAAGTGAAAGTTTTACACTTCCTAATGGAAGCGCACACCACCACCTATGAAGTCTGCTTGCTAAAATATTGGACTTTATTAAGCTTCTAGATCTAACTACCAATTTAAAGGAAATTCTGGGCAGAGGAGCATGTTAAATGCCACCACAGAATGCAAATGGCAAACTCCAAATTGTGGGAAACTCTGCAGGACAAGCCATATACCTTCTTCAACAAAAATTGCAAAAGAATGTAAAAAGGGGAGAAGATAATCTATAAATTAAAAGAGACTGAGGAGGCATATTAACTAAATGTAATAAGCAGAACTTATATAGATCCTGAGTTGAATCCTGATTCATATGTATTTGTATATGTATTTGTGAATATATATATTTATGTATTTTTATATATATACCCATATACGTATAATATAAAGTGATTGAAAAAATTTGAATATTGTTCAGACATTTAATGATTCTAAGAAATTACTGTTACCATTTTAAGTGTGATTAAGATATTGTGGTTATGTTAAAAAAAAAAAAAGACTTTTCAACCATTAGAGAAGTACGCTAAAATCTTTATAGATGAAATGAAATGATGCTAGGAATTCACTATAAAACAAGCAAGGGGTTCAGGAAGAGAGGAAGGGGGTAGGGATATACATGAAATACCTGTGGTCATTATTTATGATCACTGTAGCTGGTTGATGGGCACATAGAAGTTCATCAAACTATTCTATCTACTTTTGTATATATTTGAAATTTACTAATATATAAAGTCGTTCCTCAAAAAATAAAAAGCATCTATGTGGCTATTGGACTGAGAATATGTTGGGGGATTGGAAGCAGGAAGTAAATGAATTACGATGGTGATTTACACCTGAAGGGGAATACAATTTGCCACCCCAAAATGTTTCTCTTCAACATGAGGATTATTTTAGCTTGACTATTTTTAAGAAAAAAAAGACTCAGAAAGTTTTTCTTGGTACCTCCCTTTTAACTGCCTAAAAAAATTTAGATCAATATCCTGTAACAGAGCTATCACTAGAGATATCCGCAAAGAATATGAGGTAAGTGTGGTGGGGGATACTCAGCAGGGCCTAGAGATGAGTCCTCTGTGACCCCTTGTCTCTGCACAGCATGGCAAAGATTTGTTTGCTGTTTCCATCTCCATGTGAATTACCCTCCTCTCCTTCTAGGTCCCAAACCACAACCCCTAACATACTCTTTTGTCTTTAGGTGAAGATGGTATTTAAGGTGAAGGCTTAGGCCGTTTCGGTGAGTTACTTGGCTTTTCTGAGTTTCTCCCATGTATATACGTTATTAAACTTTGTTTGATTTACTCTTGTTAATCTCTCTCATGTCAACTTAATTCTTAGGCCAGCTAGAAGAAACTATAAGGGTAGAAGAGAATTGTTTCCTCCCCAACACACCAGAGCGATAGTGGTAGATTTAATGAAAATTGGTTAGTTTCTGGATATATTTTGAAAGAGGAATCAACAGGATATGGTGATGCAAGGTGTGAGAGAAAGAGAAGAGGCAAGAGTTTGGGGTCTGAAAGTGGAAAAATTTAGTTGCTGTGTACTGAACTGGAAAAAGCACAGGAGGAGAAGGCTTCAGAAGTGAGAAAGATGCAGAGAGAAGCCTTGGACATTGTAGTTTGAAATGGCTATTGGCCAGCCAGGTAGGCAGTTAGCCATATGACACTATTATTATCTCACAGCAATAAAATGCTACATGCCTTTCAGATCAGCATTAATAACAAAGTTCTTAGGTTGAATCTGTCTATTATATGACCCTAATCTTCTTTACACAGCGTCAGTCCCCGGTAAGGAAAAGGTCTAGGAAATGATGAGTGGTATTGTCCACATCTTTCTTTTGTGAAGTTCTTGAGTAAATTCATTGACACTCAGCAGTTTGGGAATATTTTATTCAATGTATTTTGACTACAATAACAGATTTTTGAGTAAAACAAAGCATCAGAGAACAGCAGCATGTTGAATCAGTCAGGAAATTCACACCGTTCTCAAAATGACCAAATTTGCAACTATTTCTACTCCATACCTGGACACACTCATATTTCTTAAAACTGGTTTTGCAAGTGCTGCATTAAAACCTTTAAAACAACATTTAACAATAATTTTAAATAATACATTTGCTGACTAGAGTTGTACCTCACTTTGGGAACATTTAACCAAAAATCCAAATTTATTAAATACCTTACTTATCAAGTATTCACCTATTTTACAAATTCATTGTTCTTTTGTTATTGTAAAAATTAAACAATAATATTAATATAACATTAGCAGTAAAGAATTTTTGAAATATACATCTTCATAGTAAAATAGCATCATCTGGGTACTGATTTTATTCTTTGCCTAATTACAGATGTACTTTTTCTTAATTCCAATCGTAGTATGATACAATTTTGTAACCAACCTATTCCTGTAATAATACAAAATAAACATACTTCTAAGATGTTATATAATGTTTGTAATCACTGTTTTTGTTTTTATTTTTGTGTGTGTGTGTGAAGAAGATTGGCCCTGAGCTAACATCTGTTGCCTCTACTTTGTATGTGGGGTGCCACCACAGCATGGCTTGACAAGTGGTGTTAGGTCCACGCCTGGGATCCAAATTTCTGAAGCACGGGCTGCCAAAGTGGAGCATGTGAACTTAACCACTATTTTTGGCCCCTTAATCACTATTTTTAATACAACATAACCTAATCAAGCAGATATTGCATGAGCTAACAATTTTCTTGTTAGCTATTTCTTTTGCCTATTATTTTTCCCTATTATTAAAAACAATACTACACACACACACACACACACACTCATGCAGGTGTTTTAAAAAATTCTTTTGGCTAATTTTCTTTAGCATCTATTTTCTATAGTGCAATTACTTAGCAGTTATAAAAGTGTTCATGGAATTATCATTTTATTTTCTGAAAGGCCATGACAATTTATATTTCTTGTAGCAACACATGTGTACCAAATTGACTATACCTTTCCCAACCTCAGGTGTATCATTAAAATATGTTTTAGAAATTTTAGGTATTAACCCATTGTTTTAGCTGTATTTATATGCTTAATTGTGAGATGTAACTTTTGTTTTATTATTATGACGTTTCCTCTTATGAACTTGATTTTCTCACCAAGATTATCTATTGGAGCTTTATTATTATTTCTTAACAACTTGCATGCTAGTTTTATATTAATCTTCGTCTGTTTACTGGAATATTTTTTCAATTTATAATATTTTAATTTTAGCAAGGAATTATTTTAATGAAGGAGTCCTAATTAGTTTTCTTAATCATGTAAAACAGGGCTCTACTTAACTAATAATTATATATATACACACACACACAACTTTCCATACACCCCACAATTGTAAAATGTGAAACCTATAGTCTGCTATATCACCTATTAAGTGAATTCAGCTCAACAATCACAATTATCATGATGATGGCTAAAATTATAAGAAGAGTTATTAGGCGTAAATCTCTTTCATGTAGTAAAATGGCTTTAATTCCCACAACAAATGTTCTGAGTTGGGTGTTATTACGACTAAACATGCCGAGGTTCCCAGTTAGTAACTGAAAATAGGTCGTTAGGCTGTGGCTACACGAGCACTTAAAGACTAATTAGACAACACAAAAATCATTTCCTTTGGAGGAAAATGTTAAAAGCATTTTTACTATAGCTAGTCAATCTTTTGTACGCGAAGAAAGGAAGCAGAAGTTGAACTGCAAGAATCCTGTTGGGATGTACTGGCCTTTGAATAAGCTCCACCCCTCGTCCCCATTTCAGTGTTTCACACAGTAATGGCTGCTTCTCCAGCGTCGTCCTACGCTGATGCTTTACTTTGTACTGCTGATGCTTAGTTGGCAGAGAAGTTAGATAGCCTCTAAATCAGGCTCTTCGAAAGACTTTGAGGTCAGCCGTTTGCCATACAAAATATTCTCATTGGGGTTCTCTATTTTTTGTTTATAAACAAAGCTTCCATGTGGAGACTGCTCTGACTTAACAATTCTCTTTCTCTGGCTTATCTGGAATGGAAAGTACTGACCTCAAAGGTGACTGCCACTGAGCACTGAGGAAAAGAAAGAAAAGAAGATTTGGATCTCTTGAAGTCACCGAGAGTAAATGTGAAATGCACATTTTTAAGTAGGACTTTGGCAAACTTGTCAGATAAGCCAACTCCTTTAAAAGAAAAATAGCTCTAAAGCACAAGCTACTTTGCATAGATAAAATTGCCTAAGAACTTTCTTTTTTTTAGTAGTATTTGCCATATTCTGTAATCCAAAGTCAGATATTTATAAAATGTATTCTATATTTGAGACTGAAGTTCATGTTATTTTGTTTCTTTCCTTTGGCTGAGAACACGCTGGATACTTTTGCAGTGAATGGAATTAATTATTATTGATCAAATACTATCAGCATATTCTGTGCTGTACACAAGTTAATTGAGGAGATAAAGTTCTTGCCCTAGATGCCTTTTATTCTGTTTTAGATAAAATGGCAACACATTTTGTACCCAGTCCTGATGGTATTTTTATCCTACAGTACGGTGTAAGATTGTCATTTGACGTGGTTCATGCCCATAGTTTCCTTTGCTGAACCATTGCTAGGTGGTGTTTTGGGGACATACACTGTGCACAGAGTATCAAAGAGCAAAAAGCCAAGTGTCTGAGGTTCACAAGGGAAGATACTGGGTCACAAGTGATGTAACTAAGAGGGGATCAGAAAAACAATTTCAAAGTGGAGAGGAAGCTTCAAAGAGGATTTAGAGCAAAGAGAAGAATCGTTTTCCTACAAGAGGATGAGGCAAGGAAAGTCAGATTCAGAGGTTATTCTTTAGTTTTGAGCAAACTACATGACAAGAGTTTTCAAAAGTTTTGACTTTGGCTGAATTTCAGATGTGGTTGGCTAAGCACCGTGTCCTGAAGTATGTGCTTTTCCTGAGAAGCACAGAATACCCACATGCGTCTGATTTCCTTCAGTTCATTCACCTGCCTCACTCTCTACTTAATTACTCTGCCCATTATATAAAAATCTTCATTCAAGGGGCTGGCCCCGTGGCCGAGTGGTTAAGTTCGCGCGCTCCGCTGCAGGCGGCCCAGTGTTTCGTCGGTTCGAATCCTGGGCGCGGACATGGCACTGCTCATCAGACCACGCTGAGGCAGCGTCCCACATGCCACAACTAGAGGAACCCACAACGAAGAATACACAACTATGTACCGGGGGGCTTTGGGGAGAAAAAGGAAAAAAAAAAAAATCTTCATTCAAGAGTGCTAAGCATTTTACACAGTTTCATCGTTTTTTAATATTGTAATTTTCATGATGAATATTGAAAAATTATTTTTCAAATTTATTTATTATTATCAAAATGAGGTGTGCTTGGTTAGAAAGTCAAACAGTAACTAAAGGCCTGCAATTAAAATCAGAAGTCTGCCTCACTCCTCCCCATCACTATGGCTGCTCCCACACAGGGGCAAGAGTAATTTTCAAAAGGGTTGAAATAATGACTCTTATCCAGATATAAAATAAACATATATCAAAGATTTTATTTAACTCAGTAATTAATGAGGAAACCAGTGTAAAGAAGAATCCCCAAACCAGACAAATACTTAAGACTATCAGAAACTGTTTACATTACTATAAGTTTTCTACAAATTACTTCTATCGCTACAGAGTTGTATAACAGCTGAAAGACACAAACCCTGTAGAATCTTATAACTTGGAAGGAAATGCTCTGAACAATGCGGAATTCTCTACTGAAGTCACCTGGTGGTTTTTTGGTCCATTTCAAAGTCTTTTACAATGTGCTCTTACAAAGACTACCACTTCCTACTCTCGTAGCTTTTCTAGTATTTACCTCTACACTTTAAGGTAGCGTCCGTAAGCTGTTCTTCCATAATTACTTCAGTTCAGATGCCAGTTACTCATTTCTTTCTATAGAAAGTGAGGATGCAACTCATACATCACCTCTCACACATACTGTTATTTGCCTGTCCCAATCATTACATTAAAGATTTAATTCATTTTATTAAATTTATGTTTATTAGGACTATGTAAGTACTGTTGAGTGCTGAGTTAAGAAGAGGAGTATAATTTCATTTCCTTTCTCGTGCATGTTTCTATTAGTCTACTTGTAGCTCATTGCTGCTGCTACTTCTTCTCCATTTTCTTCTCTTTTTTTGTCCTTTCTCCACCTTTCTTTTCTTCTTTCCATTTGCTTAGCTTTCTTTGAATATTTGGCTGAATCTTCCCAAACCTTCCATTAGCTTATTACTTAATTTTAATTAATAATTTTCCACCTGATTAAACTTGCCAGATAATCTCAGGGTCCTATTCATATGTTTCTTCTTCTCCTCCTTTTTGTCATTCTACTTCTTCCTTTATTATTATTTTTTGAGTCTGAATCCCTTCCTCCCTGAGGCCTCCATCTTCCTGCCGCATTTGGGCTGATGGCTGCTGTGCCATTGTCTTCCTGGCCCTTCTCTTGCAGAACACCTCGCAATGTTCTTTCCCTGTTTCCTCTGCTAGGCCCTCCATTTCCGGGATCCCGTGACTTACTCTATATTAATTTGGCGGAGCCTATTCTGCGTTAACTTCCCAGCAAAGGGTGACTGGGAGGTAAAATTGTGAGACCTTGAACCTCTGAAAACTGCAATTAGTCTATCCTTATATTTGATTGATAGTTTAGCTGAATATAGACGCCTAGGTTTTAAAGTCATTTCTTTAATAATTTTAAGGCATTGCTCTGGTATCTTCTAGATAGTTGTAGTTGTCAGGACAACTGGTTCTATTCTTATTCCCTGTCCTTTGTATGACCTCACTTTTCTGTCTGGAAGTTTTGAAAAACTTCCATCTGTTTCAATATTTCACAAAGTTGTGCCTTGGAATGCGTCTTTTGCTCATTCAATGTCTGAGCACATAGTGGATTCTTTTATTCTGCAAATACATGTCTTTCACTTTTAGAAAATAATCTTGTACTATTTCTTTGATAATTTTCACCCATTTCTCTTTTTGTTATTCTTGAGAATTGCTACTATTCAGATGTGAGCTGTCAAGGATAATGCTCTAAGTTTTATCTCCTCTCGGTTATTTTACATGTGTTCCTCAACTTTATTTGCCAAAATTTCATTGACTTTTAAAAATTTTGCCATAGTGATTTTAATCCTAGCACTCGCTGCCTGTTTTTGCTCTGATTTTTCTATATCGTCCTCCTCTTTTCTTGTTATAAATGCAATGGCAAACCTACTGGATAACATCAGTTATAATATTGATCCTTCTGTTATCTACTCTTTCTTTTTAGTTCTTTGGTTGTGATTGTTTTATTCTATCTCTTTCATGTTAGACGCTTCCCTCAAATGTCTGGCGGTTCCAGGCTAAATTTCATACTTAGGACTAAGGAATGACAATCCTGATGGCAAGCTCTATGTGCATTGAATGAATGAATGTTATTTAGGTTCCTTAAAGTCAGAGATGGTGTATTATTTATAGAAACTCCACCACCTAGCACAGTGCTTGGTAAATGTTTGTCTCTGACATGAAGAAAAGAATTCCCTTTGGAGGGAAGAAAGAATAATAAAGAGAAAAATAAAACCAAAGGACATATGGTCTCAGGTAGCCTCCATGGTTTTTTTCTGGTTAGAAGAGAAAAGCACTTTAAAACAAGTGGAAAACTGACTAAAAGTAGAAATCTCAAATAAACTCTACCAGCTAGGAATCCTGAAGATCACACATACCAAAAACAATTATAAAGTGAACAAAATTTTTTGTAGCATTCCAAGGCTCCCTTTGGGTGAGGTCCTGCTAGCGAGAACACTGTAGCTGTGCCATCCTCCTATGACTTCTGCTCCCCCTCCAAACTTTACCTGGTGAAAGAAAGAGGTAAGAAATTAATCCTTTGTACCCTCACACTGTAACTTGTCCGCCTCTCTTATCAGGTTCGTTATAATTTAAATTTAATGTTTCTTCTGGAACTAAAAGCTTAGCTTTTAGCTGAGGAGTTTAACGCTTTTAGGAATCTGGTGAGATAAGCATTTGGAGGAGTGTGGGGCTCTCTCAGGTCTCAGAAATCATCCTTCATAACATTGTACTTACTTTGCTTGTGTGTGAGACTGATGATGCATGGAGACACAAATTTCCGCAGAGATCGCTGAGACAGAAAGGAGCCACTCCTGCCATGCTGTATGCACCTCAGAGGCAGCCATTAAAAAAAATGCTTTTCCAGATCCTCATCATCACTGATTATCAGTGAAATGCAAATCAAAACTGTATTTAGATATCACCTTACATCTATTTGAATGGCTATGATAACCAAGACAAAAAAGAACAAATGTTGGAGAGGCTGTGGAGAAAAAGGAACCCTCATACACAGCTGGTGGGAATGCACACGGGTGCAGTCATCACGGAAAACAATATGGAGATTTCTCAAAAAATTAAAAATAGAAATACCATATGACCCAGCTATCTCTTTACTGGGTATCTATCCAAAGAACTTGAAATCAGTAATTCAAAGAGACCTTATGCATCCCTATGTTCATTGCAGCATTATTCACAATAGCCAAGATGTGGAAGCAACTTAGGTGCCCATCAGCTGATGACTGGACACAGAAGATATGGTATATATATATATATATATATATACACACACATAATGGAATACTACTCAGCCATGAAAAAGACAAATCGTCCCATTCACAACAACATGGATGGACCTAGGGGGTATTATGTTAAGTGAAATAAGCCAGATAGAGAAAGACAAACTCTGTATGATTCTGCTCATATGTGGAAGATAAACACATGGACAAAGGGAACAGATTAGTGGTTACTGGAGGTAGGGGAGTGGGGGGTGAGCACAAAGGGTGAAGGGGCACACCTATAGGTTGACTGACAAATAATAATGTACAACTGAAATTTCACAAGGTTGTAAACTATCATAACGTCAATAAAAAATGCTTTTCAAAGTGTATTTTAAATTTTTTCCCTCTGAACATTACATATCCATAAACTCTTTCTTTGCTAGAAGGTCATTTCAGAAAATGGTTTTAACAAAATTAACCTATAAAAGATTGGAAATGAGTTGACCTTTAGCCTAAGTATTACAGAAATACAAACACTGAGCAGAATGCGTTCTTGGAAAAGGAAGATAGTAAGGTGCTTCACCTATTCATAACAGGGCAGGAGAGAATAAAAATAAGTGGATATAATCTTATAAGGGAATAATCAGGAAAATCAAAAGAAAACTGAACAGAACATATTTGTTCAGAACATTACAAGCAAAATTTCATGGGAAACAGTAAAACTTTATGTCTTGAAAAAATGTAAAATTATTCTGACGAATGCACTGGAAATTGTACAAGAAGAAGAAATATTGTCTTGAAGATATAATGAAACAAAATTTATTCACTCATTTTCCTCTTATGTTTGTGATTTGATGTCACAACTTGAGGCTATATAAAAGCTTGAGGGCTTTTCCATGATAGCCATTCCATCACTGTGCTTCCAGACCTTTCCCTTGGCATTCCATTTCCACCACGTGAAGGATGAGAAGGGGAGCAGCAAATGAAAGGACTGTGGTGACTGAAACTAAGGAAACCTAACTTGTCTGGTAGTTACCTTCCACCACAGGTAAGTCAAAATGGGAGAAATATGTCTTCTGCATATAGAATCCCATTTGGCTTGCTCTCCATTTTATTAGGAGTGCAAATTTCAGCTTGTTAATGTGCAAGTCCAAACAAATATTTAGAAGTGGTTGCAATTATAGACCTAGTGAAAGTATTTATTTTGTTGTTTGGTAGGAAGAAGTCCTAGATGAGAAGTGTTACAAAAGTCATCATGAAGAAATCTCAGTAGTGTGATTATTAAATTATTATCTATCAGAGCAATTAGCATCATTTCACAGATCTCCTAGAACTTGCCTTCTCAACTCAATTTATTCCTTATATTTCACTTTGTTTTTTTAATGTGCATCGTAATATTTTTTGAATTCTGTGTGGATTACATCACGTTCACCACCCAAAGACTAATTATAATCCATCACCACACATGTGTGCCTAATCATCCCTTTCACCCTCCTCCCTCCCCCTGAGGGGGACTGGAATTGGCCACCCCAAGATATGTCTCTTTGGCATGAGGATTATTTGGGGCTGGTTACTTTTAATAAACTGCAGACAGGAAGGCAACTCTGAGGGGTGGAATTTGCTTGCCCTTTGTTAAGAAACATTTACATTGTAAGGGAAATCTCCATCTGCAAAGGTGTCTCCCTCTCTGTACCAGGAAGAAGGGGGGGGGGGATGACCTTATCTCTAGAAACTCTTATCAATGCAGAAGGCAAGGACTTAAATCTGCATAATAATATTATTCCTGTTTACTGTGCTTGTCTGGTAACCTCCTGTAGCTGACTTTCCCCACCCCAACATCCTTCTTTGTCTTTAGATGGAGATGATATTTAAGGTGGTGCCTTCAGCTATTTTGGTGAGTTGCTCAGCTTGCCTGAGCCTCTCCCATGTAGATGTATTATAAAGCTTTGTTTAATTTTCTCCTGTTACTCTATCTCATATGAATTTAATTCATTCTCTGGCTAGAAGAACCTACAGTGGGTAGAGGAAATGTCTTCCTCCCCTACACTCCCTTCCCCTCTGGTAACCACCAATCCAATCTCTGTTGCTATGTGTTTGCTTGTCATTGTTTTTATCTTCTACTTATGAGTGAGATCATGTGGTATTTGACTTTCTCCCTCTGACTTATTTCACTTCACATAATACCCTCAAGGTCCATCCACGTTGTCACAAATGGCCAATTTCATCATTTCTAATGGCTGAGTAGTATCCCATTGTGTATAAATACTACATCTTTTTTATTCATGCGTCCCTTGATGGCACCTTTATCCATTCATCCCTTGATGGGACTTGCTTCCAAGTCTTGGGTATTGTGAATAATGCTGCAGTGAACATAGGGGTGTATGTATCTTTACGCCTTTGTGTTGCTTTCAGAGCAGTTAGCATCATTTCACAGATCTCCCAGAACTTGCCTTCCGGACTCAGTTTGTTCCTTCTTTACAAGCCTTTACTCTAGCTTCACAGATGCTTGAATCTTGGTCTGAAAACAAGTGCCATTCCAAAAAAATTTCCTTTTGTTTTATCCTGGAAAGAGGAAGTTCTTTGGGTTTCCAAAGTAGTGGTACCCTTGTCTTGTTTCGCATGCTCTTTTACATATGTACTTTAGTTATTCTGTTCACTTATCCTTTCAGCTTTGGGGAGGGCATATAACAGAGATAGTAGAGGGAGAAAAGTTTTGTTGGCTGCATATTGGCTTAGCATCAACTGCCTTTTGGACAGGTACCTATCCAAATATTTTACAGAGGATCTGTTAACATTCAAATGACACCAGGAACAGGTGCTTTCTCCACATTGGCTATGACCATCCATGCCACGGCATGAGCTGGGAGATTCTTAACTGTACTAAAGGTGTCCTAGGGCTTGAACGGGTGGATCCCAGCTTTATGAGTACTATTGGAGGAGTTTTGTGACGTGCTGTATCACAGATTCAGTTACTAGTGGGAAAGAGATAACAATAAACCAACGTCTCAAAGCTGGAGAGCCAGGAAAGTATTCATTGAGAAAATGGCATGAGATAGCTTTTGAAAGATGATGAGACATTCGCCAAGCAAAAAACATAAGGCTGAGTGTATCCTGGGTGAAGGAAGTGGTGTGAGAAAAGCAGGGAGGTTTGAAACAGCATGGTGCATGGAGGGAAATGAAAGCAGGTTGATGAGGCTGGAAAGCAGAGTGGAGGAGGCAGTTGGCAAGGAAAGACGCTAACGAACTAAATGAGGGCTAGATCATGTGGTCCTTCACAGGCGGGGTTACTGGCATGTTAAAGCACTGAAATACTTCCAATTGGCAGGAAGTACTTATAGTACCAATTTGTTTTATTATAAATAACAAAATAATATTCTGTATACGTAATTTATGTAGATTTAATAATATAGAATTTAGCTCATTTAGAAAATAAATTGGAATATATTTTTAAACTTTTTAGTTTGTATTGATTTATTAACTATTAGTGCCATAAAATTTGTTAGATATTTTTAACACCTCTCTGCTTAGCCATACCAGGAGTAAGGTGGGTGAACTCTCATCATGCCATCTTTTATTTATTTATTTATTTATTTATTTTTGAGGAAGATTAGCCCTGAGCTAACATCTGCTGCCAATTCTCCTCTTTTTGCAGAGGAAGACTGGCCCTGAGCTAACGTCCATGCCCATATTCCTCTACTTTATATGTAGGATGCCTGCCACAGCATGGCTTGACAAGTGATGCACAGGTCCACACCAAGGATCTGAACTGGTGAACCCTGGGCCACCAAAGCAGAAGGTGCATACTTAACCACTGCACCACTGGGCCAGCCCCGCATCTTTCTTTCTTTTAAACACAGTAATAGATGCACATGGGTAACCCCTCAAATCTCTTTTAGAGGGGCTTTTAAAAAAAGCAATAATCTCCCACAGAGCCTTTCCTAACCCCCAGTCTTCCTCCCCACCCCCTGACCTGCTTACTTAGCTTAAGCATGTCTAAACCTTTCTGTTCTTACATGAGAGAGTAAATACTCAGGCAGAAAGAGGGATTTTTGCATAGTTGTTAAAATATATAAACTTGTTTCATGACTGTATCTCAATGAGCTAAAACTTCTCACTACATTGTTTATGATGAGGATTTTTAGGCTGCTTAATTTTAAAATGGCTTATGATGAGGATTTTTAGGTTGGTTAGTTTTAAAACTACAGATGAGATTCAGGCTCCAAGGAGTGGAATTTGTTTGCCCCTTTGTTGGGAAACATTTACATTTCTAAGGGAAACCTCTATCTGTGAAGATGCCTCCCTCTCTGTGCCAGGAAGGAGGGGGGATGGTCTTATCTCTAGAAATTCTTAATCAATGCCAGAGGCAAGAACTTAAGTTGGTTACTGTCTGGCAACCTCATGTAACTGACCCCCCCCACCCCCCCGCCCCCAAATCCTCCTTTGTCTTTAGCCGAGGATAAAATTCAAGCGACGACTTCTGCCATTTACTCAATCCGGTTTAATTCTTATCTAAAAGTTGTGGGACCGCCAAATGGCCAGACCATATGGGCACTGATACCATTTTAACTTTTTTACATATTCTTTGCCTTGTAAAGAGATAACTCACATAGCTATGCCTTAAATTTAGCCTTACTCTCCACCCAACTTTGCAGCAGCAGCAGAAACTCTGACTGCCCATGGATTCTGTCCCCATGCTATTCTACTCTCTAAATAAAAGAGCACTACTGCCAGATCTTAAGAGTCTAAGAAATCTTTCTTTCGACTCCTCGGCTCACCGACCCCGCATCATTTCACATAAAGAATTACAACATGGAGGTATGCACACAAAGCAGTCATTTTAGGTAAATGTGCACATGCTGATAAAAATTTAGGAATAACGGAAACCAATATGTGCCCTTATTTCAGAGCGAATTAACATTTATTGAGGGTCTATTGTGGACCAGGAACTACAGGAGGCATTTTGCATTTGATATCTTGCTTAAAACTTGTAATTATCACATAAACTAGACCTTGTTAGCACAAAGATCATGAACCCTGTTCATTATGCAGTGAGCCATTACTGGATTGTCAGCCTATCAGCTAATTTCTTAGAGCTGATATCTTCTACTCTATTCACATGGTCAAAGGGTGTATCCAGAATTGGCTGATCTAACTCCTCTCCCCATGACCCTAATCACCCTGGAGCACTGGGCCTCTGCACTGTCTCCCTCCTGCCAGCCTTGCTTCTCTAGAACTGGACCCTGTCCCACAGCTGCCACACGAATGGCAGAAGCCTGCTACATATGGGAGATTGCCTCGCTTTATTACCTCTTCTGAATTGTGAAGAGGATTTGCCCCTGGGATGTCTCTCTTGACAGTCCCTGTTCATCAGATTGGACATCCTTACATTGAGAATGGCAAAACGCCTCTGCTGAGGATCTTTGTAACCCCCAGGTATCTTTTCTGGGTCTAAACTCTGTAGCTGGGTTCTTTTCTTTTGGTCTGCCCACAACCCCCACTTCATTTTAGTTCCTCCCTAGCCCCTCAGCCCACAGAGACTGACCTAGAAGAAAGCTTCACATTCAAATTCACCCAAGTCTCATCAAGCAGAGACCGCCACTTCTCAAATGCTAAATGTGTTGTGTTGCTTATCTTTCCCCACAGTTAATAGTCATTGTCATTGCGAGTAAAGTTCTTTCACAGTTGTTGACTTTTCTGCTTTCTTTTGAATGGCCTAGTTTTTGTTTTCTACAGTGGTTCTGATTAACACATTAGTGTTTGCTGGTTAACACATTCCCACTAGGGTTTGTTAATCTGGACGAGGACTGTTGTCTTCTTGTGGTGTTTGTTTTAGTGTGTGTGTGTGTGTGTGTGTGTGTGTGTGTGTGTATACTGTGTGTCCCATTGACTTTAAGCTTCTAGAAGACAATAATTTTATACTTTAAGTGATGCATCATTTATACGATGACCCAAATGTACAGGATTAGTATTCTTTACTAATCTTACTAATTCTCTACTATTAACCACCTGTGTGTCTATTAGCATGTCCCTTAACTTCCTTTGGCATAAGTTTCCTTATGTGTAAAGTAAGATACTTTCCCCCCTAATTTCCTTTCAGCATTGAAGTCCAATCCTTTACCATAAAATTGTTTCCCCAAAACATCTTTCTGAGCATCACCAAACCGAAAAGTTTAAAACCCAACTCAGGGTGACGGTGGTTAAATATTAGATATTTCTATTATTCATATGTTTCTTTTAAAGGTATCTCATTTTTTAGAGCTCTTCTGTTCCCCCTTGCACCCTGGGGTTCAGGAACCATAGTCTGAGTTTTGCTGAGCCACTAAGCAGGTAACTCACAAGGTTTGGGCTGACTGATAAGCACAACTTGAAGCTGCTGGTGCCAAAAAAAAAATGTTTCTCCTTGATCTCCTCTCATAATCCTCCTAAGAAAAATGTCAACCCCCAGACAGGCTGGTACAAAGAAGGAACTTTTGTCAAGACAAAAACACCTGCCCTGGAACCAGCTGAACAGATTGTGCAGTTCTCCTTCGTGACAGCTGTGAGAAAGAGGCTTGGAAACTGCTAATTCAATCAAGAACTGTTTAATGCAATTTGACAGATTTCCAATACAAATCGGGCTATGTTACTATTTGGGAAAAAAAAAAAATCCCCAGCACCGAAACTCATAGCTTAAGGAGAAGCAGTGGCTGACTGAAAATTTTGCTGAAGCTTCTGTTGAAATTGAGAGTTAATAGATCTGGTCTCCATCCAAAGCAAATCTATAATGAATTGGAAGAAAGTAATTAGAAAAGTTTCTGATGATGAGAGCCAGAAACTTTCACTACATCAAGAGGCAATGTATTTGAAAATCTGAAAATTCCACTAAACAGTTAAGCTCACACACTTCTCCTCTTCAGAATTCCAGGCCCCAACCCAAAAAATAAATCTGTTTGGTTTAGACAATATAAGATTAAAAAGCCACTGGAGAAGTCAGTGACCCATGACCTGGGATCAGCAAAGAATCATAACTGAAAAAAAATAGACTCCTTCTAGACAAAAATACAGTGCATCTCAGATTTGTAGTTAAAAGAGCTGGGACGGAATTGTCTCCCTTTGGTTGATTAGCAAATGCGTTAACTCAGGAACTGTAATTACAAAGGCCAAGTTGGTAAAAGTAGATGAGATGGGCTGAAGTCTAGGACTGGTATGGTCTGGGGTGGACCTTCTGGCATATACCCTGTCTCAAAGTGGCAGCCGTTACTTAGTTCCTGCTGGCTGTGGTTAAGGGTATGTCTGGCCCTAGTTGCCACATCTTGAGAATTTTCAAGAGAAAGCAGGAAACCCCAAATTCTATGTGAAACATTCAAATTTTAAATATTGGTTTAAATTTAAAATAAAACAAAAATGCTTTGTGAATCAAAGTAAGCACGTCTGTTACCCCTAGTTTGTGACTGCTCCAACCTCTAAGTTCCACACAGACCTCCTTCATGATAGGGACAGCACCTGTTTACAAAATAAATTTCTAGATTGGAATTGTTGGGTCAAGCTTTTGCACGTTTCAATATTTTTGATGTCTATGTCATATTCCCTCAGAAATTGTGAAAGAGTTTATAGTCCCTTAAGCAGCGTATAAAGCAATCACTCTCCATACTTTGAACAATGCTGAATAACTTTAAAAATTAAAAGCATCATTATTTCTAATTAAAAATACATATATATTTAAAAGAATAATCAAAATATAGGAACTAGATGAGGAAACATTAAAATCTCTTATCTTCCCAAATGGCTCTCTTCAGACACATCTACACACAGACATATAGATTTTATGTAAATAAGATCAATTTGTAAATACTATTTTGGTACCTGCTTTTTTTTCACTAAAAAATATGTCAGAGAATTATATGTATGTCTGTACCAATATAGATATATTTTGTCATTTTTAATGCACTTCATAGAATTGCAGGATGAATATCTTTATTCAGGTAATTAAAATACAAAATATAAAAATATTGCAGCTGTTCACTTAACAAGTCATTGTTCATGGACATTAAGCTTGTTTGCAATATTTCATGGTTAAAAACAGCTCAACAATGAACATCCATATTCTATACATGTTTATCACTTTGCATTTATCTATTTGAAATTATTTCCTGAATCATGGCTTATGCATATTTGAATTTTCATGAATATCGCCAAATCACTTTTCAAAGATTTGTATTAACACTCTTAGCAACAGGGTGGGATATATTTGTTGTTTTGTGGTTTGGTATATCATTTCATTCTTTACTATTATTATCTTTTGGTCAATAAGGTAGATGGAACGTGTATTTATTGTATTTATTTCCTTTTCTCTATTAGTGAAGTTGATTTTTTAAGTATCATATTAATATTACGTTTCCCATGATTTGTGTGAGTGTCTTCTGAGTTCTTTTTTCCTAATGATTTATAAAAGCTTTTTGCATATTAGAGTTATAAGTCCTTTATCAGATGTGCTGAAAACATTATTTTCTCTCAATTTAAGATTTGTCTTACAATTTTGTTAAAGGTGTATTTTTTGCCATAGAGAAGTTTAATTATTTATTTTGTAATTGTCTACTAAAGTTCTTGTGCTTTAGTTATATAAATATATTAGAAAGACCTTCCTTATCTAAATTCTATCTTAAAAACTCGTGATACTTTTTCCCTCTAACTTTGGTTTTAATTTTTACATTTAAATCCATTGCTTTTTATATTTAAAGTCGATTCCATTGATTATCTCTTCTATCTCTCTTGCATTACCACGCTATTCTAATTCCTAACACTTTACAGTATATTTTATAAAAAAGGAGAGAAAGAACTAAAAATTTCTCACTTTTCAGAATTTCCTGATTTCTTACGAATGTGTACTTCTGGATGGACTGTAGAAACACTTTGTCCAGTCAGAAAAATGTTCCATTGATATTTTTACTGAAATTTTATTGCACTTAGATTAATGAACAAAGTCCTATATAGAGTTGAGTCTCCCTTGCCAAGATTAAGTTATATTTCTCCATTACAGAAATATTTATGACCCATACTAGATTTTAATAATTCTCTTCATAAGACTTGCATATGTTTTTGTATGCATTTGCTAAATGAGTTATTTTGCTGTTTTAAAGGACAGTGTTTTACAATTTCCATTAAAATTTCTAACATTATTTTTAGTTAATAAAAAGTCACCTATATTTGAATATTAATTATGATATCCACCATCTTATTTAACTATCCTAGATTTTCTAGTTATTCAATAATTCTATATCATATTCACATAACGATACTCTTTCATTCTAATATTTAAAATTTTCTTTAATTTTATGCTTGCATTTTTTAAGATAGAACTGCCAAGTACCTTGTTTTGAATCTTCATTTTAAATCATTCCTGCACAAATTAAATTAATTTCACATACATATTCTTCTTTGAGCCTAATTTAATCAGCAGATGGTATAGTTGATATAACCATACAAATGACTTCCAAACACATGGAAAGGGATTTTAATCATATGTTGACTGCTCATATTAAAATTCTGTAAAATTAATTATATTTATCACTCATGATCCAGTAATTAAAGTCAGTAATTTAGCAAAAAAACAAAAAGGAGAGAGAGAGATAGAAAGACACACATGTGTACTTACATACATAGACATTAAGTCCCTTCAGGTACTCAGTTTCTTAATAAATGTCATTCCAAATGCTCTTCTTAAGGATGTAATGGGAAAACGATCAAATCATCTTTATTTAATAAAAAGGAAAGAGGCAGCTGCTTCCCCATCCCTTCCTCCTTAGAGTGTCTCCTTGTAAGTATAATAGGCCCAATAAGATACCTGAACTTTTGATTTTGCAATGCAAGGTCACGGGCCTTTCTGACCTTTGGAACTGTAAACACTATTTCCAAATTTAATTCATGATTTTATCATGGGTTTTATAGGAAACAATCACAAGGTGCATTTATTTATCTCTCAAGGAGCTAGAGACTTTTTTTGTCCTACTTTACTCTGTAAATGTGTGTGCAATTTTGTCCAGAATTTGTAGTCACTTTCACACTAACTTACATGCACGTGTGGGGGCCTGGAATTGGACACCCCATGATATGTCTCTTTGGCATGAGGATTGTTTGGGGCTGGTTACTTTTAATAAACTGCAGACATGAAAGCAACTCTGAAAAACAGAGTTTACTTACCCTTTGTTAAGAAACATTTACATTGTAAAGGAAATCTCCATCTGTAAAGGTGTCTCCCTCTCTGTACCAGGAAGGAGGGGGGATGACCTTATCTCTAGAAACTCTTTATCAATGCCAAAGGCAAGGACTTAAATCTGCATCTTGTTTACTGTACTTGTGTGGTAATCTGCCATGATCCACTCCCTCTCCACCTCCAACATCCTCCTTTGTCGTTAGCTGAAGATGATATTTAAGGTGGTGGCTTTGCCCATTTTGGTGAGTTGCTCAGCTTGCCGGAGCCTCTCCCATGTATCCATGTTATAAAGCTTTGTTTAATTTTCTCCTGTTATTCTGTCTCATGTGAATTTAATTTGTTCTCTGGCCAGAAGAACCCAGAGAGGGTAGAGGAAATGTCTTCCACCCCTACACATGTAAATCTGATAATGCTTCTTCAATAATAAATTGTGTTCTTTCTGCTGTATTTGTATGAACAGTTTTTTGTTAGCAAAATTGTTGTACAATCGCAACAAATAAAGAAGATGTGAGTGCAGTGTCTTTAAGACAAACATCACACATATGAGTAACGTGGAATCAGAACATCAGATCCAATGAACATTATTTCAAATTGTTCTGATAACTATAACCAATTTTACTTTCAGGTACTCATTTTTTTAATAATAGTAATGATTCCTTATAATTTTATTAGTGTGTATATATGCACGTCTTTGTTTTAAGTTTTTTGTAAAAATCATACACTTGGTCTGTCAGATTTTTTTGTTCCAGAAATTTTTATTAAAAGTTAATGATGCATTTTCCCACAACACTAATTCAGTACTTACATAAGCCAAGGCAACATCATTAAGGCTAGCATCCCATATTTTGTCTTCTCAACAGAGTTCCTCTTGGTCCAGGAAAATGACTGAAACTTCCAAAGCACTGCCAAATTCAGATGAGTCCCGTGGATCACATAATGAAATTTTAATTGTATTGAGTGAAATAAATGCTTGGGAGCAACTCCAAAGAAAAACAAAAATATCTGGGTGGATTTAAAACAAATGAGGAGAAAAACAGAATTACAGAAAGAATGATTAATGATTAAAAGAAGCTAACTATGCTTTTTTGATCACTTTGGGGCACTGAGCTGTCATCTTGAGATCACAGTCCTTTGGAACCTGGTCCTGCAGTTAATCTGATAGGTTTAATGGTGACAGCTGCAAACTTAGTCCAAGTAGCAATAGCTTCTGAATTCTATCTCAGTAAGTGACATCAAGCAGAAACATATTCCTTCTCTGGACAGCACATTTTTTTTTTCCTTTTTGTTTTCTCTCCTTTTTTTCCTCATTACTGAAAGTAAGAGTGAGTCTCAGAATGGAGCACTCTTAAGATAAAAGAGTTAGATACTCACAATTGGGGAGAGATACTTTCTTAAAATGGAGCTAATTAGAATTCATTCATGCATAAGATTGATTAGTTGATCACAAATATGTCTCAAGAAATAATACACTTTAAAATATAACCTATGTGTATACGATTAATGAAGTGAATGTGCACCCCTCAATATTACTAGGCAATCAGAAAACTGTCAGTTCAAATATAACGAGTAAAATTAGTATAAAGCGAGTTGAAATTCTGGAAATGACAGTGTGCATTGGAGGCATGTTAAAGTGATGGAGAAGATTTCATAATTAGAGAAGAGATACAAACTGTCACATAATAGAAATACTAAATATGGGAATCTTGGGGAAAAATTATAATTTTATATTCTCCCATCACTGTCTAGAAATTGTCTTAACTGACTGGCTGACGCTAGGATCCTCGCTTCCTTTGTAAGTAGCCCTGCAGGAAATGGTGACCTATCGGGTTACTACAACTTTGTGAAAACACTTATTAAAGTCATCCAACTACCTTTAGCTGTCTGATACTTTTCCTGTGTTGTGGGGAGTATGTTCCGGAAGAGAATTTTATACTTGCTGATGTAAATAGTTGGTCCCTTTGGCAGTATCTATTTTAGAGAAAACAACTAAGTTGTCATTTTGGCTTATGAATAAATTTCATTTGAGTTTGTTGAGCTTGAATCAGTCCTTCAGAATCTGGTCACCCACATCTTGATAAACGCGTGCTTTTGCAAACTTGCTGAGTAGTGGAAGAGTAAAATGGTAATGAAAGATCAACATACAAGAGAGAACTCATCCCCCTCCCCCACATCACAAAATAATACCTAACACATATAATAATAATTGCTAGGCACTACTTTAAGACCTTTCCTTAAAATAATTCATTTAATTCTTAAAACAATCTCGTAAGTTCCTTACTAATCTTATCATCATCCTCATGTTATGACAAAGAAACTGAGGCTAGTAAGTAGCTGAACAAAATTCACACTCAAGTTGCCTTTTCCGCACTCTACACTCAGCCAGCCATCCACCTCCTCAGCTCTGCGGGGCGCGCCGTCTTTTCTTGGGGCTGCATCTACATTCAGCTTGGTGTCTCTGGGAGTAGCCTACGTTATGAGCCACCAAATCAATATTTGATATTAGTCCCCTCTATCCTTCACAAAATAACCAAATCTTCCTTTTCAGTAATCTCTTTTAATATAGAAGCTGTTTGTAAAGAGCTTATACTCACCTTTATAGTTAATTCCCAGCTTTCTTTTGGAAGCTTCAAAATCTTTGTAGCTCAATCAAATGTCTCTCTGATCATTTCTAGGAGCTCTCTGTGCCGTAGAAATTGAAATAAGGTATTGTAAAAATTTTCTGTGATGTTTTCTATGGGCTCTGCCTTCAAAATATACTTACAACCCAAACATTTATCACCCTTTCTACTGCTGCGCCTTGGTCCAAGACTCAATCATCTCTCACCTCAGAGGTTCTGATTGCTTTCTAACTCCTCTCCCTGTATCTGCCCTCACCTGCCTAGGGCATATCCTCCACACAATAGACAGCATTAAACATCACTGCTAAACAGCATCGTTGAAACATCAGGCAGATGGCATCATTCCTTCTCTTGGAACTCTCTAGTTGCTCCCAAGTATAGGTCTTTCCAGAAATTTACATGATCTTATGTGGTCTGTCTTCAATTTTTTCCCTGACTTCATCTCCTATCACTGTTCCTTCTACTTACTCTGCTCTAGTCACAGGGAGCTCTTTAATATTCTTCCATGTGATAGGCATACTCCTGCTTTCAGGTCTTTGACCTGGCTGTTCCCTCTATCCAGAACATTCTTCCGCCAGATATGTGCATTGCTAACACATTTCTTCAAATTGGTCCTTATATGTGTCTTCTCCATTGGGCTTATCCTGATAACTCTGTTTAAATTTGTTAATTCTCCCCATTCCTGATCCTCAGCCCTCCTGCCCACCCTCACTCTTTCGTGTGCTTTTCCCATAGCAATAATCACATTCTCTTTTTTATTGTGCTTATCGATTACTGTCTGTCTCTCTCCTTCTCAAACTAGAATATAAACTCCATGAGAGCTAGAATCTTTATCTTTTATATTTCAAACCCTTAGAATAGCACCATGCACATAGCAAGGGATAAATCCATTTGTTGAATGAATGAATGATACTAACACAAAATTAGTAATATTTTATCAGTGCTTACTTGTTCCTGGAAGAGTGTGAAGCATTTTAATTCTATTACTTCCTTTAATCTGCACAGCAAACTCATGAAGTAAATGTTAGTATTACTCTCAGTTCATAGATAATAAAACTGAGGCACAGATAGGCACAATTGTCTACCAATTAATCATTAAACTTAACTGAGTTTCTCCCTAGAATGTTGACCACAGGAACAAAGAAAGGAAAATAAGAGATAATTACGGTCCAAGACTTAAAAATTTCCACGTCTTGGGTCAGAAAAATGTTCATTTAAATAGTCTATTTTGATTGATGCAATATAGTAATTTTTCTGTAATATAACAATTTTTAAATATTGGAAGTAGATAATTATTATATATATTCCAAAGAACAGTATTATTCCAAACCTAGATCTTCACTGATTTGCTCCATAGGCTGAACCAAGGACTGCTTTAGTCAGCTTTTTTCTGCTAACTTACATGGAGAAAAAGACACACAATATAAAATAAAAAGAAAATTTTGTGCTGTTTTACAAATATAAAATGCCTCATGTGGCAGATCTCCCTTCAATCTTTGTCAGTAGAGATGAGTTATGAACCATAGATATAATAAAAATATTCTTCTTATTTAAAAAGCATTTTTCAGTTTACTGAGTACTTTCACATACGTTCCCTAATTTTTGTCAGTAGAGTAACTTTGTGAGAAAGGTATTGCAAACATTCTCACTCCCATTTTAAAGATTTTATTTTTCCATTTCTCTCCAAATCCCCCCAGTACATAGTTGCATATCTTTAGTTGTGGGTCCTAGTTGTGGCACGCGGGATATCACCTCAGCATGGCTTGATGAACAGTTCCATGTGCACACGTAGGATCCAAACCAGTGAAACTCTGGGTCATGAATTGGAGAGCATGAACTTAACCACTCCGCCATGGGGCCAGCCCCTATCACTCCCATTTTAAAGATAAGAAAACACAGGTTCAAAAAGCTTAAGTTGTTTTTCTAATGTCACACAATTAGCAGAACCAGAACTCAAAATCAGTGTTCTTTCCACCGAACCATTTCATAAAGACTCTCAGAAAATATTCTGAAACATATCATTGTATTAACTCCTAAAAATGATAGATGGAATATCTTGAAACGGGTATGGATTTAAAATCCTAAAGCATATCTAACAACAAATGTTTATTGAAAGAATGAAGCTAGGAAGTAAAGACACATGCATAGGGAGAAGACCTGCGTGGCTTAGGTATCTTCTCAATGGTGGAGGGAGTGACAATGATGGCGATTGTATATGTGGGAGGTGGAAGTGAAGGATTAATTGTTGTGTGTCAGGGCGTTTGGCTCTGTCTAAGGAATTTACTGACTAAGAACATTCGCAATCTGTCATTCTGACTATCTGCCAGGGGCAATTAGGGAAGGGAAGTTCTGTTTCTTATTTGCATTCATAAATAGCACAGGACTCAGGAGAAACTGAGATTTCTGCTGCAGTCACACAAGAAAATACTGCTTGTACAGCATCAAAGTTATTTTCAAAGACCCGGGAGGAGATTCTTGTTCTCTGTAAAAAAATCCTTTTCTTCAGAATGCTGAATGCGTTTAAAGTTTTTGTCGTAAATCTAAGACATCTTCAGCACATTGCCATCCACTGAGCATCATCAACGATTTGTATCTCTGATCCCACACTTGCAAAGCGGTGGTATGAAATGAGGTCTGAAAGGAGGAATAATATCTTGATGCAGCATCATTACCCATATTGTGCACTATGCATTTAATCATGGTTCAGAACATCCCCTTGGTAACAAAAGAACCATATCATTCTGTATGTGTTTGCTTTTTAACATCTAATATAATAACGAGGGTTACTGAGGGACTTTTCTAGGCCCTATCATTATAATTAAAGCACTATTGAAAGAATCTTCAGTTTTTATGCAGTATCAAATGGAATCGTTTGTTACATTCAAACTAAAGCCATCACAACTTAAGAGTTTATAAGGTTAGTTGGAAAAAAAGTAAGAATAAATGCCATAAGCTTCCTCTTTTCTTTCCCTTTGGAGTTACTGGGAAAGGCATATTATGGCAGAGGTCTCCAGCTTTAATGCTGGCTCAGTTGTGTCCATGGAGATGAGAAAGAGTGAAACCCCTCCCCACCAGAATCTGAGGCAACCCTTCCAGAGCCAGGGATCCGGAGGCAGCTTGTAAATAGCAGCAGCAACCCAAGGATCTCCTCTAATCGCTCCTCACCCCTCACTTCTATTAGGATAACATGACATATATCAGAATGTACAAGCTGCTTTTCAGGAGTTCTGATTTCCCTTAAGGCTGTTTGTCTCTATGGCTCAGAGTATAGGTCACCATCATGACTCATTTTAATGTGTAGTCTGTGATCAGGCCTTGACATATTCCCTACATGATTTTAAAAATATCACAGGCAACCTACTTTGCCGAGTCCATCAGGAAAGCAGTGGGCCATTTTAGGGAGCTTACAGAATTCTTAGTTTACTCAGTGGCGTAAATTTTCCACTATCAGAATCTCACACTTCCCTTCTTCAGAGGCTCTCCCAGGAAGTATTGGCGTGGAAAACTTGAAATGTTATTTCAGATTGTATAACCCCCAACATCTCTCATTTTCCAAGTCTTTAGAGAAAGTTCAGGTACCCACCTACTGTGATGAACAGAATTGCATTGCCTAGAACGGAGATTCCTAACTTGGGATTCAAGGACACCTAGGAGAGCCTTGAGTGCTTCAGGAGGCCCATGAGCACCTGAAATTTCACACGTATTTGCACGTATTTTTGTGAGAAGATCTATAACTTTAATTATAATCTCAAAGAGGACTGTGACTCCAAAAATGTTAAGATCACTGCCTACAGTCTGTGTTTGGAGCAATATGCATTTCTATCTTCTCATTCTACACAATTAGGGATGAGAGAAATAACCGGGTATTACTGAACAGCAAGAGTAGATGGACATCTCTTCCAGCCCTAGACATTGCCACTTGTATTTTTCATAGCTAAAAAAGATGAGGAATACAATATTAGATCTGCCAAGAGAAGACAGAGAAAAAAGAGAAGAAACTGTGATTCACTTATGGAAATGGCAAGTTATTTGTATTATCCAACGTTGATGCTTACTATTTCTAAGTAATACAGGTTTAAGTGAGAGAACAAGAAAAATAAATCAGTTTCTGTTCCCCCAAATTTATTGTTTATTCAGGGAAACAAGAAGGAGTGCAGTGAAATGTTAACTGCAAATATAACAGAGTCTATGTCTTCGTCTGCTCAGGCTGCCATAATAAAACACAGTAGACTGGGGAGCTTAAACAACAGAACTTTCTTTTCTCACAGCCTGGAGGCTAAAAGCCTGAGATCCAGTTCTGGCCTATTCAGTTTCTGATGAGGCCTTTCGTCCTGGAGTGCAGACAGCCACTTTCCCTCTGTGTCCTCATGTGGCCTTTTCTCATTGCATGTGGAGACAGCGAACTCTCTGCTGTCTCTCCATATGAGGCCCCCAGTCCTATCAGATCAGGGCCTCATTCTTCTGACCCCATTTCACCTTAATTACCTCCTTCTAGGTCCACCCTCCAAATATAGCCACACTGGGGGCTAAGATTTCAACATACGAATTTTGGGAGGAATACAAACATTCAGTCCATACTGATTTGTGTTCGGAAAATCTATCTGGAGCAAGCAAAGCAAGCTATAATGGCTAGAGAAAATTTTGTGGAAGAGAGAGTCTCAATTTAGGCTATTAAGGATGAGCTTATTTCAAAATATTCTTTTTCTTTTACATTTATGATTTTTCCTTCTAGGAATTTTAGATATGCTTGAAAACCTTCCTTTAATAAGAGCTCCTCATCAGTTTCCACAGAATACATTTAAAAAGAGAAGATGTCTCACTCATTAGACAGAAGCCATATTAAAAGATTCAAATATCTAATAATTTGGTTTCGGAGGGGAGGTGAAATAGGTTAGGAATGAGTTCCCCATATCTCCAAAATGGGGTATATGTGTGTGTACATACATGCACCCATGTACATAGGCGTACAAATGCCATTTCACTTGTATTAGCTTTTAGAAGGCAGAAATCTTGCTGTGCGCAAAATTTTAATTTGTGCCTAGATCACTTGGAATAACAATTTGTTCATTTATCCATTGTCCAAACTGGTAGTCACTGAGTACTCAGTATGTTAGAAACAAAGAATAAAAGATGTAAGTAGATGGAATACAGTACAACTCAGTGAGTATAATGGTGGGAGCATGAACATCCTGAGGAGAAGACATAGAAAACAGACCAGATACCTGGTGAGGTGGTGGAAAGCCTGGCAGAGGAGATGGGGCTTGAGCTGAATCTGGCGTAAAAGGTGGGAAGGAGGAGGAACAGCTCATTTCAAAGAGAGGAACAGTTTGAAAAGCAAAACCACATTGATGAAAGTCAGTCCTGGGTAAGACTATACATGTCTCCCAGCTGTATGTAGCCCCAAGTTGTATGTGTATACCTCTCATTTATATCCACATGCAAAACAAAGGTAAAGGGCTAAGATTTTGACACTTCCATATTTCTAGTTTGTCAGTTAAATGAGCTACCTATAAATCAAACTGTATAGGTTCAAGTCATGGTCTTGATATTTAAGCTTTCTGGGCCTATTTTTTTTTTTTATTGAGGTCATAATAGTTTATAACATTGTGAAATTTCAGTTGTACATTATTATTTTTCAGTCAGCATATAAATGTGCCCCTTCACTCCTTGTGCCCACCCTCCAACCCCCTTCGCCCTGGTAACCACTAATCTTTCTCTTTGTCCGTGTGTTTGTTTATCTTCTACATATGTGTGAAATCATGTGGTGTTTGTCTTTGTCTGGCTTGTTTCGCTTAATATAATCCCCTCAAGTTCCATCCACGTTGTTGCAAATGGGATGATTTTGTCCTTTGTTATTGCTGAGTAGTATTCCATTGTATTTATATGCCACATGCTCTTTATCCAATCATCAGTCAATGGGCACTTGGGTTGCTTCCACTTCTTAGCTATTGTGAATAATGCTGCAATGAACATAGGGGTGAATAAGTCTCTTTGAATTGCTGATGTCAAGTTCTTTGGATAAATACCCAGTAGTGGGATAGCTTGGTCTTATGGTATTTCTATTTTTAATTTTTTGAGAAATCTCCACACTGTTTTCCATAGTGGCTGCACCAGTTTGCATTCTCTGGGCCTATTTTTTAATCCTAACTAAAATGATGATTAAAATTTGGAATGTATGTTGCCTTATCAAGAAAGTGAGATTTGAGCTAGGACCTAATAAAAGCAGGTCATTAGAGAAGTGTATATCTGAGGGAAGAATGTTCCAGAAAAAAGGAACACTGGAGCCAAGGCTGTGTCTTGTGCATGCATGCTAGGAGGCTAATGTGGCTGGGGCGGAGTGATCAGGAGAAACAGTAGTGGGAAACGAGGTCAGAGAGGTAACAGAAAGCAGATCACATAGGGCCTGATAGATTATTGTAAGGACTTTGGTGTTTGCTCTGAGGGAAATGGGGAACCATTACAGAGTATCGAGCACGGGAGAGACAAGATCTGATTTAAATCTTAAAAAAAATCACTGTGCTGAAAATAGACGGAGGTGAAATTTGAAGGAAAGCACAAGTAGTCAAAGGAGAACCCATTACCAGGTTATTACAGTAATCCAGGCAAGGCATCGGTGACTTGGACCAAGGTGACCGAGGTGATGGCAGTGAAGATGACGAGAAATGGACAGGCTCTAGATGTATGTTGAAGGCAGAGTCAATAGTATTTGTCTATGAATATAAATTTGAAGAGAGAAAGACTAATTAAAGATGACTTTCAATTCTTTGACCTAAACAACTGGAAGAATGAAGTTGCCATATATGCATGTGTGTGTGTGTATCTATAAAATCTATTCATACACATGTTATATTATATATGTATATATTATATATAATCTCTCCACATATACATATATACTTATATATATGTCATCTACTCTCTACTCATAAGGTTATTGTGATGACAACTAAATGATTTAGCACATGTAAAATACTTAGAATGGTGCTTGGCATAGAGCAAGAATCCAATAAATATTAGCCATTTCTATTCATGTTTGCCTTACTGTACATGTCTCCTTAGGACTAAGTTAGTTGTGGGACTTAAACTCTTTAGCAGCTTCCGGATCAGATCAAAGTTACCATGTGACCTAGAAATTCAGCCTGCTGAGTGGAAAAGAAACTGTAAAACTTTTCTTTGGCAGCGTTATTTCATGGCAAATCTCTTGGAAAGAGCAAAAGATCGCCTTTGGAGAGGAAATGCAGGTGCCTAATAGAAAATCGCTCATAGTCTGTTCGTCTATAGAAACAGAGTGTCCCTGTCATCATCACAAAGGATTGGGAGAGAATGTAGGGTTACATACTTCCAAATGGAGCCTCTGACATGAGCCACAAGATTAAATTGGTGCGGGAGGAAGTCTTGCACCTTTTCACTTGAACAGGAAGTTGAGAGAGTGATGTGACATTAAGTCAAAAAATCAAAGTTTGAGGATCCAAATAAGCTGTTAAAAATGTCAACTCCCAATCATAGACCACTAACATGGCCGATTGGGAATCTCATCTGTATCTTTGAACACCCATATTTGGATGTAATGCATAATTGTATTACTTATGTCAAATGAAGCCATATTTTCTTTCCCAGACTTAGATGGAGACAGCTGTTTTAAAATCTTACATCAGAACACTGTGAATAACTTGACAAAGTGACATCGTGCTTGGAAATGTCACACATGATGTCAACTAGATAAACACTACCTTGAAACTCGCAGAAAGGATCAGGGGCAGACTATAATGCTTTGATGAGGAATAGCTGGATCAAAGGTAGTGTGTGCATTCTTTAAATTATTATCAAATCAGAAGTCAGAAATTGACTCCAATTTGAGCAATATAAAAAGGAGCTGCAAATCAATAGCCAGCTAAAATTCATCCCACAATAGAAATGAAACAGATTGTTAAGTCACAGAAGCAACGCCAAACACTCTCTAGTTTTCAGATAGATTCATTAGCAGACCTACCTCCCGGGCAGCTTCTCCAGCTTGTATAGTACACTCTGAATCACATATTTTTCTCTTGATATTTTAGTACCATAACAGGGTGTAAATTAAAACTTGAGCTACCTGCATAATAGATTTTTGTTCAGGTAATTAAAGATAACAGCTGGAGTTTTGACTTCTATTGACATGTTTAGGAGGAGAAAGAAAAATGATCCTTGACCAACGTACTGGAATCCCAGTGGAGGGAAAGTGGTTTTCCACAGGTTTAATGAGTAATCTGAGCCCAGAAGGGCCCTTAATACTCTTACTTCTCTGTGAATTTGATAATTCTGTGTTTCAAAGTAGTCAACTATGACAGAGTTTACAAATAACACGGCCTTATAATGTTTGATAATCAGAATTTATTTTTAAAAATTTCTCTGTCCAAAGGATTCAGAACACTGGCTTAAATAGCAAACCTGGATGGCCTCAAGCACAAATCAATTCTGCCCGTCAGTCTCACAAATGCAACTGTGCATGAGTCTTTTTCTGCAGCCAATAGGAAAGCAAAGAAACACGAGGTTAACACGGGAATTTGCTTTTCTCTTTCTGTCTTCTTCTGCCCACTCTTTATGGCGTCTAGATTTCAGTTTTATTTGTATAACTAGTCAGATGGTAAGGAAAGTCTGAACACCAATCTAATTAACTCAAGTATGGATAGAATAGTGCCATTTGTGTGATCACGTGACAATGGTTAAGTTGATTCATCTTGCTGCAATCCAAACCAGCCTATTGACATTTTAATTACACTTCTTTGGGACTATTTTGGAGCCAGGAAAGATTCTGCACTTGCTTTGTGAGGAACGTGATTAAAGTTGTCAGTCATCAAATGTCAAAGTGCGTGAGAGCAGAAAAGAATTGGTTGCTTCAGGTTTCTATTTAATTGAGGCGCAAAAATGATTCAATATAGATGAGATATGTACCTACAAGTGTTTGATTTGCAAAATACTAGGGATTCTTGGAGTTGAAAAGGGTTGCATAAACGTGAGTTGTTATCATTGATTTTCTGAATAAATGGAGAAAAATGTTTGGGGGAAAAAATAGAGTTGATAAAAAGGAATGCATGCTGATGTGCTCATGGATGAATGTTCCTTTGATTTTCTGATGCTTCTCAGAAATTCAGCATTCCCACACAGAAGCCAACAGTATTGTTGGACTAACGTGTTTGTAATGCATGAAAATTATTTATATTACTTTCTGTTGCCATTGCAATTCCTCTGCTCTAGGACCAGCCATAACACCCAGAGTGCTGCATGTATCCAAGGAAAACTGGGAAAGTGAAAGCTGGATTCTATAGTAGAGAGAAACTTTCGAAATTTCTGTTTCTTTGTGCTTAATGAGCACAAAGAAATTTAAATATCTCTGAATAAGAGAAAGGTCCTGAAAAATTTAAAATCATGTTCACAAAGAACATCAATATTTAAACAAAATGACAAGCAAAAGAAAATTACAAAGTATCACTATTCATTAAATTTAAATTAAGCACTGACTAAATGTTATTTAGTTTTTAGACATAGCAAGCACAGATGAGTTAGATAAGGTCCCAGCCCTTAAGAGTATCCCTCTTTCTAAAAGATTACATTTAGGGTATAAAAGGAAGAAGAATTAAAATCTGAGTGGTTTGCCTTTAAGGTTATTTGTTGTTTTGACTAAGGCAGAGCCTATCAGTCAACTTTCCAATTACTGCTTTCCCATCAGGAGAGAAAAAAGCATGGAGAGTGCATTTAAGAAAAATGATGCAGGATCCGGAAGAGCCAGAATAAGAAAACTTAAAGAATTCCTTTTATACAAGAGACTCATATTTGATGGTAAATAGGTCAAGGACTCTCAATAAATAATTTCAGAGTCTTAATAAAACACTTCCACTACTCCACAAACTTTAAATATATTGACTTCTTTTCATCACTTTGTCCAGAAAAAATGATGCTAGCTTCTGATTGAATAAAGCTATGCGGTAAAGGTTTAACCTTACACATAAATTACTGGTTCTCTTAGTAGCAGAAGAAATGACACTGATAAATAGAGTAGGGCCAATAAAAACATTGCAGGCCAGAAAATATTTTGGAGTTATAGAAAATATTTTGCAGTTATATAAAAGTGATTTTAATAAGGTCAGAGTTATTAGCCTTCATTGTATCTTCATGAGAGGTGTAACCTACATATATCATGTTCCCCATCTTTCTAAGTTCTTCACTAAATCCAAGAGGAAGTCAAATTTGAATTTATAATCGCTAATTTCAATGCTATTGCATCTGTTGGAGAATTCAGCTATTGATTTAACCACCCATATATTCATCCAAGTCAAGATTTGAACACCTTGTGCATTTACCTGCCTAGTGACTTTTAAGAACCCAGGTCAAAAAGATTGCCAAGCTCAGTTTCCTTCTTACTTCCAGCTGGCATTAAAATATGAGTCACTGAGTTCTGACGTCCTCCATGTAAACCATGTTTACTGACCACAAAGTTGGTTGGCTTAAGTGAATAAACAAATCCTTACACATACACATAAATATACTTTAGATGTCCTCAAGTAACTCAAGAAGATAGCTCCGTTGGCCAGTTTGACAGATCCAATAGTTACTTGTGGGAGTAGAGTGCTTGTATTGTTTGAAGTGTACAGAAAATACTATAGTCACACAATAAGTGTTTTCTTATTGGTTGTGATAAAATCAAAATCAACAATGCCGGCTTCATCATTTAGGGAAGTGGCTTGCAGGCAGATCAGGATTTCCCAAGGTATTGTTGAGGAGGAAGGTAACTAAAAAGAAAGGCATGAAGGAAAACTATGACTCACTACTACGTCTCCTACTCCTCCTCATAATAATAACTAACAATAATTGAGTGCTTCTTCTCTTCTAAGCATTATACATATATTGTCCTATTTCATTCTTACAATAACCTTACATGGGAGGTATTTTCACTCACTTTAGAGATGTGGCAACTGAAGCACGGAGAAGTTAATTAACTTGCCCTAAATTAACAGAGCCACTAGATGATGGAGATAGGATTTCTGGTGTAGGAAGTCTGGCTCCATTCTTAAATTTATTTAGCTTAAATCTCCTGTAATCCATTTTATTTTGGCACCAAATATTAATAAGTATCCATAGACAATTAGCCTCTGAAAAGCAGAAAAAGAGGAAGCCAAATTTTTCTTCAGTTTTTTCCCCAGGACTAACCTGCATCCCACAGGGAAGGACACATGTTGGGTCGCAGTGCAGATTGCTCATCTCCAGGTTCCCAGGATATCGCTCAAAGCAAAGACAAGTCAGTGTGCGGGCTCCTTTCTGGTGCCAGAATCAAGGCAGGGAAGCGCCACTCTTTCATCATTTCCCTTTAAACACTACAGGCAGTTCTCTCCAAAGCTGTTGAAATTGGACTACCTGATCATTAACAGTAATTGTTGGGGCCTCCTTTGATATTGGGGTAGGGAGGTGAAACTAAATAGGGTGAACGGTGAGAGTAACACATTTTAAGAGAGGAAATGACCACATCCTAAGTTTTATACTCCAATTTCCAAAGTCAATGAAACCAATGAAATGGCTTCTACATTCTTCAGATTCTGAAAATGAGGTCTCGATGGACTGACTTGCCCAGACTCACCCAGTTTGATGGTGTCAACCCTGTGATTAGACCCAGATTGGGCCAATCCTAAGTCAATGCCTTTTCATAAAACAATTTAAAAGATACACTGTTTATATCTACTGGGCACTTGGAATTAAATATTGAACACACATAAGAAAAGGGAACATTCCAAGAGAAAATGATTGTGCAAGAGAACCTTCATGGAGGAAGTGACTTTTAAAGTGAGCGTTCAAATGTAGAATGATGTAGAATGTAGTTAGTGAAAGGAATGGGAAGCACAGTGTAGGCGATAAGGATCTATAAGGACTCAAGAAAAGAAGCAGGACTGAAAATACAGCTGCAATTGTCAATCAAAAGCTACAGCTGCTGGAGTGGAACTGTTATGCTGGGGAAAATGAGAGAGAAGGTGAAACAGATACGGCAGGGACTAGTGGGAAGTTTGTAGATTGCCTAGTTTGTGCCAGGCTCCACTAAGTTGTTTTTGTTTTTTCAGACATGTGTTATTACATCTAATATTCCTGACTACCCAATGATGTAGCTATGATTATTACATTCATTTTATAAAGGAGGAAACTAAGATAAGTAGATGGTGGACCTAAAATTCAAACTGAGACTAATTTTCCTTAACTGTTATACTATGATGACTCTTATCCCAAAAAAGTCTTGATAAGAAAAAGAGTATTGCATATCTAAAAGGATGTTTGAAGGTTTCACTATAAATATATGAACTCCTCAAAACTGCCTTACTCCTAAGTAATGGAAGGGTTAGAAGGATTTAATTCTCACCGAAGGAGTTATATATAGAAAATCTCTGAAGTTTGGCACTTTACCTTTTCAGGTCACTTTAAAAAGACTTTTCTTACTTAGCTGCAAGGGAATCACATCATAAATTGATGAGAACTAGCTCCAAGGAAACAAGGTCATAAATGTTTAAAGAACAGTAAATCACGCATTAATAGTTGAGCTTCCACATTTCTCTATTTGAGCAGTGCCAATTAAATAACACCTTGGAACCAGAGTGCTAGAATTGGTCATATTAAATCCTGAGACTTTAGCCCCAAATATATTTTTTGCAACACATATAGATGGAAAATTGCAATGCTTTTATAAAAGGAGTATAGCCAAAGAATTGAGTGCATACTTCAGAATCAGTCAAACTGAGTTTGAATTTTGACTTTGACACTAGTAACTGTATAACAATAGATAGTTTTGTTCTCTAACATGACTTAGTTTATGAGTATCTACTTCATTGTTGTAGGTACAAATTAAGTGAAATAATATACACGATTATATAGCATTTGGCAAATAGTAAGTCATAAATAAATTGTAGCTATTATTATTGAAGCCAGCCCTGATGGTCTAGTGGTTAAGATTTGGCACTCTCACTGGCAGGGCCTGGGTTCACTTCCTGGTCAGGGAACCACACCATTTCTCCATTGGTTGTCATACTGTGGTGGCTACATGTTGCTGTGATGCTGGAAGCCACCAGTATTTCAAATACCAGCAGGGTCACCCATGGTAGACTGGTTTCATTGGAGCTTCCAGACTAAGACAGACTAAGAAGAAGGACTTGGCCATCTACTCAAAAAAGTGGCCATGAAAACCCCATAAATAGCAGTGGAGCATTGTCTGATACAGCACCAGAAGTTGAGAGGATGGTGCAGAAAGATCTGGCAGGGTCCCACTCTGCTGTACAAATGGTCTGAGTAGGATGTGGAATTGACTCAATGGCACTAACAACAAACATTATTGGACAAATCAAACTAAGATATAAAAGAAATTAGCACACAGCAATCTGCTTTAGCATATGGCAGTCTCTGGGTATGTTTGCTATAGATGCATTCTAGAAAGTTCAATCTCATTGGCCTGGTATGCAAAGATCTTCATGATCTTGTCAGTATAGCGCAGGATAAAGAATGTAAGTTCTGGACTCCTACGTTGGCTCCAATCTCGTCTGTCTGATTTTGGCTAAGCGATTTAACATCTTTGTGCCTCAGTTTTCTCATATGTAAAATGGAATAGCAACAGTCTTGGGACTTTGTTAAATTAACATTTGTTAAGTAGAGCCCCAGGATGGTGAGCCAATATGGTTCTACAAAAGACCCTAAGGCAAAGAGAAATAGAAAAGTTTATTACTCACAGGTCCTGGAGGAGGTACACAATATGCCCCCAGGAGCAATCCATGGAGGTCAAGGCAGGGCACAAGTACAGAGATTGTGCCAGGAACTGGAACTCATGCTTTTGTTAGAGTCCACTGGTGGAGGGTTTTGGGGTTCCCAGGCTGAGGTTGGATTGGTCAATTCAAACCAAAAAGAGTGGGTTTTGGTAAGCTTCCAGGGCGTATTATCTAAGGGGCACACAAGGAGAAGGCCCTGGGCAGACGGGGAGAATGCTTATCGCAAGGGTCTCTGGGGGTGTCATACCAGGGACTTACATTTGCTTGTGACTCTGTAGGCTGTTATCTAGGGCATGGGTTGTGGGAGGGGCTAGAGCCAGTTCAAGGACCCCGTAGGCCACTTGGCCACACAAAATGGATGTCAAGGCAGTAATATCATGGAAGAGCTTTGCTGAACTTTCAATGAACACTCCATGTTTGGCGGTTGTAAGGATTAAATAAAGTAATCAATGTAAAGCCCTTGTCTCAATGCCTGGAATATAGGAAGCATTGAATACATGTTACCTGCAAGGTAAGCTAGCTGGTCTTGTCTCCTTTGTCATTTCATCTTCTGCCATGCTGCTGCAGATACCTTTGGCCTGGCCAAACCAACCTCTGCAGTTCTCAGCACGTTCCTGTTCTTCTGTGCCTCCTTTCCTCCATATATGTTGTTATGACTGCCTGGAATTCCCTCTGCACTCCCTCTAACTAGGTCTCTCTTATTATCCTTCAAACCTCAGCACAAATGTCCTTCTACTGGGAAGTCTCCTGGACTCACTTAGAACTGGATGTTTCTTCTTTGTTCCACATAGTCCACTGTGTTTTTACAACTGGCTGGTAGTACTTGTTATCCAGCACTGTAATCATGGCTTCACTTTTCAACCTTTCTCACTAGAACTTTCACACCTTGAGAGAAAGGTCTTTGTATTTATCAAGGGCCAAGCACGATACCGGCTTCCCATAAACTCCCATAACTGATGTGGAACACATGAATAAATAAATATGGCTGATTTGCTCAAAAGTTACGGTAGTAAACTACGTCTAAAATCAGTCTCCAACATTAAGGACAAAATAGCAAAGAGGTTAAGAGCATGGGCCTTAGGAGCATGATGACCTTGGTTCACGTCCTGGCTTGCCATTCCCAGCTGTGTGGCTTCGGGGTGTTATTTAAAGTCTCCGTGGTGCAGTTTCCTCATCTGTAGAATAAAGATGCTCATAGTATACATCTCATAAGGCGGTTGCAGGAGTTGGGGGAATAATCCCTGTTAAGTACTTGGAATAGTTCCTGGTACATAAAAACTATTCTGTGGGTACTGGTCTTGGCCATGCCAAGATATGTCTCTTTGGCATGAGGATTATTTGAGGCTGATTGCTTTTGATAAACTGGGACAGAGAGGGAGGTTCTGAGGGGTGGAACTTGCTTGCCCTTTGTTGGGAGACATTTACATTGTAAAGGAAATCGCTACCTGTAAAGGTGTCTCCCTCTCTGTACCAGGAAGAAGAAAGGGGATGACCTTGTCTCTAGAAACTCTTAATCAATGCCAAAGGCAAGGTCTTAAATCTGCATAATAATCTTATTTCTGTTTTTGGTAACCTCCTGTAACTGACTTCCCTCCCCATCCCAACATTGGCATTTCTTTAAGGATCTTTCCTTAGGCTAGGAACTGATTGCTGCACTCACCTGTGACCACCCAGCTCAAGACTATATACTTGCCTCCTGCTATGCTCTCTGAGATAGCAGACCCACTACCTGCTGTGTCCATCAAGCGCTGTGCGACAGGGCAATTTTGTGACTGTTGTGGGAGGGACATTTCAATCATATGTGAAACATCCTGTTTGGGGGTATATAACTACTCTGTATACCTCACTTCTTCAGTGCCCTTTCTTCCTTCGAGAACAAAGGCCCTGGGCCATCGTCCTCATAAAGCTTTGTTTAATTTTCTCCTGCTATTCTGTCTCATGTAAATTTAATTCATTCTCCGGTCAGACGAACCCACATTTAGGTAGAGGAAAAGTCTTCCTCCCCTACAATTCCATAAAAGTTAATTATCCAATAGGGATCATAAACCCCAGAATATGAAGCAAAAAGTTGATCCTGCTGTCTCAAAGGGATTGGGAACAGTTTGATGTTCAGTGTAAAAGTAGTGACATCTGGAATTGCATGGGACTTAAATACAGCCCTCAGTTTACTGGCCAAGGGGTTGTCTAGAGCTACCTAACATCACACTCAGATACATGGTGATTTGAATACTCCACACATATTACGACACTCGTTTGAGAGGTTTTTATTCAAACTAATTCTTTCTTGCTCAATATTCAGTATTTGTTAGTCTCCTACGTTTTGCTCCCTTGGGTAACATTCTGATCAGTTTTCCCTTGCTGCAGAAACCATAAAGGTAGTTTGTTTACTTCTCTTGTCATATGGAAATAAGGGGACTTCTTAGTACTGGGATGACTTTTAGGAAGTCCTTTGAAATGGATAAAATGATTAGTCTCCAGACTACGTAGAGCAGCTGTTAGAAATTGATGGAATTGGGGCCGGCTCCGTGGCCGAGTGGTTAAGTTCATGTGCTCCGCTGCAGCGGGCCAGGCTTCGGATCCTAGGCGCGGACATGGCACCCCTCGTCAGGCCACGTTGAGGCGGCGTCCCATATCCCACAACTAGAAGGACCTGGAACTAAGATATACAACTATGTACGGGGGGTTGGGAAGATAAAGCAAAAAAAAAAAAAAAAAGAAGAAGATTGGCAACAGTTGTTAGCTCAGGTGCCAATCTTTAAAAAAAAAAAAAAAGAGATTGGTGGAATTAAATGCTAGATTCTTGTTCTTTATGCACCAGAAAGATTCCTCATTGGCTGAAAGGTTAGGACAGATGACTCCTAAGATTCATTTAACATTAAAAAAAAAAGAGCAGACATGATATGATTCTATGGATCTCAACAAATCTTATCTTCTAGAAAAAAATCAATAAAAATTTTAAAATCATGAAAATTTCATCTCAGTTCATTTTAATGGAGAGAATGGTGAATTTTATTACTATTATCTATTAAGTCAAAGAAGTTGGTATCAATATGATGGACAATATAAATTCATATGAATACCAGAAATTTAGACAAATGAACAAACATATAAAATGTCTAAATTAAGCACAAAAGTCACAGTATATACAATTAAAGCAATAAGTTCCTGGGGTATCATCTGAGAGACTGAACCTCACTCAACCTCTTTGGAGAGTGATTCTCCACCATTAAAAAAGGATAAAAATATCAGCCCTACTCAGTTTACAGAGTTGTCAGAGAAAAAAACAATAATGGATGCAGAAGTCTTTGTAATGTTACCCATGTGCAATCTGAGTTTAGCATGCCCAGCCTCACAAATCAACCAAGAAAAATTGCCGTATTTTATAGAACACAATATATCTTGACTCCAAATCTCACTGCTCTGTGCACTTATTCACTTTTATAAGTAGGAACGTCAATATTTTCTTGTAATTTTTTGGCTCCAATATTCCTTAGAATTTCCAGGTGTGCTTACATAGTACATAACAGAATGTTCTCTATTCGCCACGAGTTCAAAAGTCTCAGATAAGGACACTAACCCACGAGAAATTGCTAAGGAAGGTGTGATGAGGAGGTACAGGGTGGAGTGGAAGTGGTGGTCTCATGTGTGATCAGAGTGCAGCCCGTCTGCTGTTGCTGTCCCTCTCTTCTACTGTCCTCGGTTACTCAGCTACCCACCCACTGCCCATTTCCTCTGACTTACCCAATGACATGCTCTTTATTACTCTCATTCAGCTTAGTTTTTCAGGATCTCTGAGTTCTTCTCCAGTCTAGGATTTCCTTCTGGTGAGCTAGTTTTGATGGAGTTTCCCCAGCAGAGTTCTGCAGCTCCAGCCCATTCTTCAATGCCAGGCCTTCCCTCATTCCTGAATCACAGAGACCCTCCCCAGCAGGTTGGCTGGGGAATGGGAGGGATTAGAGCTGACCTGTCCGATTAAGAACAACCTTGCAGCATACTTTCTGAAATCTGGTTTCTCCAGGTCATGCTGCTAACTCTGGCCCACTCTTTCAGACTCTTGTTCATTCAGAGTGATTATTTTTCTTCTCATAGATCCAAGTGCCCAGCTTCTTTTGGAGACCCACATGCTCTGCAATCCTGAGTCCCACAGGTATGAACGAGATTCAAGTTGTTTCTATCTTGGCCCATAGAGGAGCTGTTCTAGGCACCCAATCACATACTCTGACATTGAAGACAAAATGTGTGAAACGTTCTAAGAGAAGAAGCAGTTCTGCCCAGGGCTTACAGAGGACATCAAGGAGAGGGCAGGAGTCTGAGTCTTCATTCAGCACAAATCCCTTGTTATATGTATTAATGCTTATTATTTTCATATTAAGAAGTTGTAAGTGACTCTAGGGCCTTTAGCGGCACTATGACATTCATCCTTGCAACACAAGCTCTCTCCTCTCCCTTTCATACTGTGAAATTATTTGCTTTTGTTACTCAGCTCCTACTTATTGTCAAATACCAGAGTAACACACTGTCACTCCCCAAAACCTTCTAGCCAGAAAACTTGAGCTCAAGTAAGCAAAGAAAACAACAAATCATCCTTAATTCTCAATTCCAAATAGAGGTTAGATTGTTGACCTCAATTAAAAAGAAAAAGACATATATCATAACAACCCAAAGTCCACAATGGCATTAAGAATAAATGTTGGTACTAAGTTGTAGGATGAAAACTGAAAGTTGGTCTCAGGGAGTTAAAAATCGAATGAAGTTTGGGGCTGGCCCCGTGGCCAAGTGGTTAAGTTCGCGCGCTCCGCTGCAGGCGGCCCAGTGTTTCGTTGGTTCGAATCCTGGGCGCGGACATGGCACTGCTCATCAGACCACGCTGAGGCGGCGTCCCACATGCCACAACTAGAAGAACCCACAACGAAGAATACACAACTATGTACCGGGGGGCTTTGGGGAGAAAAAGGAAAAAATAAAATCTTTAAAAAAAAAAAAATCGAATGAAGTTTAATTTTATAGTAATGATGCTATCAAGATAGAAAATGAAATTACTTTGATTTGAAAAGTCGTGATGGGAATAGGCACTTATTACAAGTCATAAAAGACTGGAATATCTAATTCCAATTTTGACAGTAAGATCCATTCAGATACGGCACTCCTTAATAATCTCATCACTTAAATGTAAGGAAGAGTTACTGCTTACCCTGGACTTTAAGCAATTTTAGATTCAGACAGACATGGGGGTTTGGTAATGGCAAGATATATTCAAAGAATAAGTCATTCTCCACTCATCTCATCTGTAGCTGGTGGCTCTGAAGGAATAGCTGTAACAAAGTGTAAGAGAAGAGAAAGTAAAAAACCTTTCCTTTTAGTTACCATTGGTACTTTGGGATCACTGGCTTCTTATTAAAATATTTTCCCAAGGAACTATAGTCATTAACATTGATTCACTTCTGAATTCTGAATGAAAAGTCCTGCTTGGACTATTTATTACCTTCTGCTCTTCTACACAGCAAAAGGGAAGAAAAGAACAGTTGATGTATATAGTTTTTAAATGGAGAAGGTAGACATAGGAGATAGGAGATTGCACTTAGAAGGAAAAGCTTGTGTCTACGTATCAATACTTCGTCTAAAGTTCATGCTCATCATTCTTTCATTCTTAATTACAAGTCCATATTTTCCTATGTTCAAAACATTTAGCTCTATCCAAAATTATCATGATGTTTGTTTACTTATTATCTTCTCTCTCTGCTCACTTGTAAATGTGATCCTTGATAGCCATGGGCTTTTACGTTTTTTCATCATTGTTTCTCCAGTTAATAATACTTAGAGCAGAACCTGAAAAATGTATTGAATGAATGAAGAAATAACAAATGAATATTTAATGTGTTCAAGAAAAAAATATGTTAAAAACGAGGCCAATGGTTGCAAATAATCTTGGTCCTAAGTTTGAAAAAATTAGTGTTTTAGGATCATGGCTTCTAAAGGTTTCTTTCAAACTAATACATTGGTTTATGACTCATTGACCAACTGGAAATTACTTATATTTCCATTTCAAATATAGTGAATTAAGTTTTACAGTATCAAATTGACTAAATGCTGTGATGCTTTTAAAGTGCTAAGATAAGGCCTTATGCAGCTAAATGGACACATATATATACTATATTTTCAAATGAAATAACTATAGTGAAAAATTTTTGCCTATCCTCTAAGATTCTAAGAAAGGAAAGAAAGAAAATTAAATTACAATGGTTATCTTTGCTAAGATTGTGGTACTCAGGATGACTTCCTGTTTTTATTTTTTAACTTATTTTTGTGGTAATGCTTACTCATACTTTTAAAATATTGGCAGCAGAAAATTTTGGGGACCTGTCCTAGGCTGATTCAGCATTTGAATTGGCCATATATCTAGGATTCTCTAAAAGTCTCTGAAATTGACTACTTTCTTATCTATTTCTCTAAGCAAGATATCTGTTTCCTCCTATTTTGGTTGACTAACAACTGACATTTACTTATGGCTCTCAGTGTATTTATCATGCAGTGATTAACTCCGTTACTGCCTCTTTCCACTGATAGATCCCTCCCCATTCTTTCTTGTTTTTATTCTAAGAATAGCTGTCACAGACACTATCTCCTTTAAATCAGCATGGAAATTATGTATGTGTTGGTTTCTGTGTGTCAGTGTTGAATAACAAGGGAAAATGTGAAGAAACACCTGCCCATAGAAACAGAGCCATCTATACAATTCTTTCTCTATGTGTTATCCATTTCAAAAAAATAAATATTCTTTTAAAAGTCTAAGATTCACAAAAAGGAAGATATTTTTCTAGTAATAATAGAAATGCTATACATTTTGCACATTTGGCATTACCTTATCAAAAACAAACCTTTTTCATGTATTGTCTCCTTTTACATGATAGTCCCAGGAGAGAGGTAAACAAGCATTAACTAGTTTTAAAAAAAGGATTTTACTAAATATATCCACAGATTGTGTAATGTTCCTGTTCCTTCTACCTTTTGCCACTGAATTTCTTTTCCTTATTGGATATTGTGTAAATGTATTCTTCTAGTTCTGACATCTTATTTGTTCTTTAAAACAAGATCAGTTAGAACATGCCACATTTCTGTGAAATTTTGCAGAGTAGATTTTGAAATAAGTGAACCTGAATGATGTTATACACCGCTTGATTTGCACTCTCATGAAATCTTGTTATAATTAATATCACTATGGGTAATTTATCTTCGAGATGGTTTAGGCTGAAATATTAAAGTTGTTGACTGAAAAGTCAAAGATTAATCATTTTGGCTGCAATTATTTACAGGAGATGACTGAAGGGACTCTCAGGCTTTGATGTGTTTCTATAAAGGAGCTCTTCAAATGAAGATGAAGATGGAATGAATTTGAGCTCACAGGACTACCCACTAGTTTAATTGATGTTTATGGTTTTCTGAGAGGGAAACAGTTGACATTCAGAACTGCCAACAAGGAAGAATGAAGCACAAAAGAATAAGCTTTAGAGATGGTCACACTTGGAGTAAATCTTGGCATTCTGAGATTCTTTTATGCTGTCAGCTTTCCAAGGATGAAAACTATGCCGTCCTCCTAAAGTCATCGCACCTAACATATGGCGATTCATATCCTAGGTTCCCATTAACTGCCACGTATGATCAGGGTAATCCTTCTTTCACGGAATGATGCTACCTAATGGATTTTGTCAAGCTCTCCTTAAATTTCCTTAGCCTCTTTTCCTTTTCTCAATACTGCTGGGAGGTAACATTAAATACCACCAGTCATTATACCATGCTGTGAGTTGAATGATGGCCAACAAAAAACATATGTCCATGTCCTAATACCCAGAACTTGTGAATGTTACCTTATTTGGAAGACGGGTCATTCCAGATGTAAATAAGTTAAGGATCTTCAGATGAGATTTTCCTGGGTTACTCAAGTGGGCCCTAAATCCTATGGCAAATGTTATAAGAGACAGAAGAGGAGAAGACGCAGACACAAAGGAGAAGGCCATGTGAAGATGGAGGCAGAGACTGGAGTGATAGAGTCACGCGAAGCAGCCCCTGGAGCTCAGAAGGTAGAATCAAGGAAGGACTCTCCTCTAGAGACTTCAGAGGGAGCATGGCTTTTACGCACACCTTGGTTTCAGACTTCTGAACCCTGGAACTGTGAAAGAATAAATTTCTGTTGGTATAAGCCACAAGTTTGTGGTAGATTGTTGCAACAGCCTTCGGAAATTAAAACAAGCCACAAAGATAAGTGGTGGAGAAAAGACCTTGAGTAGCTAACATAGGAAATATTCTAAACTGTATGAATTTAATTTAGGAAATACTCCAAGAAGAGAACAAACAAGTATATGCAACAATGTGAAAACGAGCTAAACAGGCGTGGACATTGAGACCACTTACTCGGTTGGTTAGTTTTTCTCCTTAACAGCTACAAAAATACTAAAAGGATACCTGGTGTATTCTCCTGCTTCAAGTTTCTCTGATTCTCTGTGTGGAACGGATGAGTGTGACTCTGGTGACTAGAAACTCTCCTTTTGAACTGTAGGGGAGGAAAACTTTTTCCTTCTATCCTAGGTTCTGTGCCTGATCTAAGAATTAACTTGACATAAAACAGATTAACAGGAGAAAAAACAATTTTAATTACATGAAGTTATGAGACTCATAAAGTGACCAGACAATTGAGACTTAAACACCATCCTGAGCTAATGGAAATGATAGGGGTTTGGGCTTCTGAGGGTGGAGGGAGTAGGCAATTCGCAGTTCTCAGGAAGGTGAGAAGAGGAAATGTTTAGTCAACAAAGGTTGCCTGGACATGCGGATAAGCCTCTCAGGGGAAAATGCTATTTCTGGTAATCTCTGGTAAAAGTCGTTTCTGGCACAGGTCTGCTTTCTAATGTAAATTTCCTTTATAAATGTAGATTTCCACCACAAATGGGGAAATGTATATTTTCTTTTAGGCCCTTAAGTGGGAGGTAAAGAGCGTTTCCTAGTTTGCTGGGTCTTCTTTGCCTTCCACTCAAAATAATCTTTATGCCGAAGTGGCATATTTTGGGGTGGCATTCTGAACCCCTTCATTACTGAAGAAATAAACAAACAAATTTGCTTTGCGGTGGGAATTTTCAGGGTTAATCTTGGGTGGAAAAGCTGGAGGCCAAGAAGTGGATTCTTTACCATGTAAAACGTTTTTATTGTCTAAGGTTGTGGTCATAGATGTTATGCCTAGAAAAAGCATAGAAATATCCATATATCTTAGAATATAAAACTCAAGGTGATATTTCCAAAAATAAAACGATTTCTCATCTATGCAAAGCATTCCTTTTTTCTGTAAACATGACCTTTATTGATTTACAGAATAGTAAAGCTTAACTAGCCACTCTAATGGAGGGAGCTAGTATATAGATAGCCAGAGGCATTGTCAAGTTGTCAAAAAACGGCATTGACAATTTCTTTTGGCAAGAATAATGGGGTTAATGATTTTGTCTCAGAGAAACAAGAGCCCAGCTGTATTTGTTTAAGCTTGATTAAAATCTCTCCATCAAGTGTTAACTGTTCAAGTGGCATCCAGAGGATTCTTTGGCTATGATTTTCTTGCTGTGGTCATTTGATCAGGAAACTCAATTTCCAACATTTTGGGTCTCCCCTGCTGTGAACCCCAGTGCCAGGAGTACAGCTGCTCAGGACACCTGCTAATCATTTGCTGTTTCATCCGTTGTTCATCCGTTACCTCCATGTCACAGTCTTTGTCACTGGACTTTGAACTCACTTTTTATTCCTTATTTTACTATGTTCTTGTGACTTACTTTTGAAAAAAAAATCAAGATATTGCCTTGTAGGGGATTGGAATTGACCACCCCAAAATGAGTCTCTTTGGCATGAGGATTATTTTGGGCTTGTTGATTTTAAAAACTGCAGACATGAGAGAAGCTCTGAAAAGTAGAAGTTACCCTTTGTAATAGACATTTACATTTGTAAGGGGAATCACCATCTGTAAGTGTCTCCCTCTCTGTACCAGGAAGAAGAGGGGATGACCTTACCTCTAGAAACTCTTATCAATGAGGAAGGCAAGGGCTTAAATCTGCATAATAACCGGACTCTCATTTACTGTGCTTTTCTGGTAATCGCCCATAACTGACTCCCTGTACCCTCAACATCCTCCTTTGCCTTTAGCTGAAGATGGTATTTAAGATGAGAACCTCTGCCATTTTGGCGAGTTGCTGTTTTCCCGAGTCTCTCCCAAGTATAAATATTATAAAGCTTTGTTTAATTTTCTCCTATTAGTCTGTCTCATGTGAATTTAATTCGTAGCCCAGCCAGAAGGACCTAGAGTAGGTAGAGGAACTGTCTTCCTCCCCAACAGCTTCTTTTACTTTTTGCTTTAAAATGGCAGTGAGTAAACTCACAAAGATGTGTGTCAAGACAGCCTATTTCTTAAGCCCTGAGAGTTGCATACATTTTCCCCTAAATTGTACTGGCCCTCCCAGGGCACTATGCAAGATTTCCCTTTTCTATTCCCAGTCAAGCCCTTGATACATAAATCAGCCCTTAAGGAAAAGCTAACAACATTAACAACAACAACAAAAAAGACCAATTGAACCAGATAATTCAGAAGAACCAGAGGTCAAATTTCCCCTCAGGATAACAAGTTCAGCTCCAGTAACAGTTCAGCTGAATTACTGGAAAGATATTACTTCCTTATGGTTCAAGCAATTTAGTCTCTTCAAAAGGAAATTAATGACTTGAAATCATTCATTTGAAATCAGTGATTTCAAATTGATGCAACTCTTCAGACCCTACTACAGGTGGCAAAAACATAGGGCTTCTTCAGCTACTAATGTAGTGACTAATTATAAATATTTCAACATCTCCAGCAAGACTCCAAGGTACATCAGAGCGTAAGTCACCAAGTTATTGAAATTCCTCTTGCACTTGGCTGCACTTGTGTACTGCCCAAATAGAATCAGAAGGCTTACCTTGAGGTCTAGGTTGCCTCAGTCTATTTTTCTTAATAAGAGTGAAGGAGAAGATTTCTGGGACTGAGATTATGACTACCGTAGGTTTTAGAGAAAGTAAGTAGACATAGTCCCATATGAGCTAATTTCCAACATACAAAGAAAAAGAACCACATTAGTCAACCAAGACTTGATTAGGTCATACAGCCTAATGAAGAGTAACTTCTTCATTTTCTGATAATAAACTTCAGTCTCTCAAAAACAAATAATCTGACTATATGAATCCAATTTTAGGAATACTTTTTATGTATATTTTCTCATCTCAAAGGTAATTAGAAGACTTCTATGAGCATGCTGAGTCCTTGTAAAGCATACCAGGCCAATGTACAGGATGTGCATATTATTAGGTTGAATCATATAAAATTACCTCATTTAGATCAAAAATAGTGAAACATAGGCAATTTCACATGATTATTTCTTATCAAATAAACTACAGCCCTCCTTCTTTACGTAAGGGCCTAAAATATTTTGTTCTCTGTCCATTAATGTTGCTATATAGTGTTCCTCTATGACAATACACATTAGATCTTTATTCATTCTACTGTTTATTGACAGGTAGTTTTCAATTCAGGGAAATAGTGCGACTGTGATAATTTCTGTTGGATATAAACCTAGAAGTGAAATTAATAATTCACCGGATACGTGAATTTGCAGCTTTAATAGACAATTCCAAACAGTTTTCCAAAATTCTTGGCCAATTTACACTCCCGTTGACAGCGTATTTGAGTTCAAATTTCTCTATACCCTTGTAACATGTAAGATTTTCTATAGTTTTTCTTGACCAATCCAGTGAGTAAGTGGCATCTCATTGAAGACTGACTAATAAGCCCATTTTCATATGGTGATTGGCCATTTGGATATTCTCTTGTGTTTCCCTTTTGTTTGAAAACACCTTTATTTCATTTTCATTTTTAAGAATACTTCCATTGTCTATAGAATTCTGAATTGTCTTTTACTTTCTTTCAGCACTTTAAAGAAGTCATTCCACTTTTTTCCACTGCTACTGTTGAGAAGTCAAGTGTCAGTAATATTACTACTACTTTGAAGGTAATGTGTCTTTTTCCTCTGTCTGCTTCTAAGATTTTCAATTTGTCTTTTGTTTTCAAAACTTTGGCAGTGATGTGTCTAGGTATGATTTCCTTTGTCTTTATTATAATAGAGGTTATATATGTTTTGTGAGTCTGCAGGTGAAGTCTGTAAGTTACATAAAAGTTGAAAAACTCTCAGCCATTCTTTATTTTAATAAAACTTCTGCCCCATTCTCTTCTCCACTCCTCCCCTTCTGTGACTCCAATTACATGTATGTAAAGGCTTAGGAGGGTCATCTATGCTTTTATATGTGTTTCCATCCAGTTTACATTGCATCTTTTAGTCAAGGTATTTTCTATTGATATGTCACCAGTTCTATCTTCTCCAGCACCACTGTTATTAAACTCATGCATTTAGTTCTTAATTTTAGATATTGTATTTTTCCTTTCTACACTATTCTTTTTTATAGATTCCAATTTGCTGCTGACATTTTGTATTGTTTTATCCTTTTTTCCTCTATTTCTTTAAAAATTATATTTTAAAATTTTTAATGTGAACTTTTATTGACACATACACACAAAAACTCATAAATGTGCATCTCAATGAATGTTTACAAAGAATTCATCACCCACACAAATTAAGAAATAGAACATTATCAGAACCCTAGAAATTCCTTCTTGCCTGTTTTCAGTTACTATCCTCCAAGACTGACCTCTGACACCACAGAGGTTTTCTTGGGTCTATTTTTGAACTTTGTATGAATATAACCCTACAGTATGTGTTCTTCCCTATCTGTCTTCTTTTTTTGACATTATGTTTGTGAAATTCATACATGCTGTGAATTTGAAGTTCATTTTTGGTCATTACTGTGTAGTGGTCTATATTCATCCATTCTACCAATGGATTCTTGAGTCTTTTCCAGTTTGGGTCTCATATGAATAGAACTGCTATGGATATTTTTGTACACATCTTTTGGTGCACACATGTACACATATATGTTAGAATATACCTAGGTGTGGAATCACTGAATCACAAAATATGCTTATTTTTATTCTTAATAATCACAAATCGTTTTCTAAAGTGGTTATGCCAATTTACATTCTTACGAGCAAAGTATGAGTGTTCTTGTTGCTCTCCATCTTCATCAACACTAGCTGTTTTCTATGTTTTTCATTTTAGCCCTTCTAGTGGATATTTTATAGTATCACAATCTAGTTTAATTTGCATTTCCCTGATCACCAATGATATCGAACATTTTTCTCATACTTTTTTTGTCCATCTGGATATCATTTTTTATAAAGTTCAGGTCTTTTGTCACTTTTTTCTATTGTTTACTTGTCTTTCTTATTGATTTAGAAAAGTTCATTTTATTCTTGATAGGAGCCCTTTGTCAAGTTCTGCTAATATCTTCTCCCGCTCTGTGTCTTGCCTTTTTGCTATTTTAACTTTTTTGAGGGGATGCGCAAAAGTTCTTAACTATAGCATAATAGATCAATTTTTTTGGTTGGTGCTATTTGTGCTCTATTTAAAAAGCATTTTGCCTCCTCCAATGCCATGAAAACGAGAGAATGTTTTTTATGAATTGAAAGTTTTATTGAGATAATTATAGATTCATATGTAGTTATGAGAAATAAAGCACAGTAATCTCTTGTAGACTTTTCTCAGTTCTCCCTCAGTGGTAACATATTGTATAATATCACAAATACTGTAACATCACTAGTAGGATATTGATATTAATACAATGCAACAATTGATACAATCCACTGATCCTATTTAAGTTTCTCCAGTTTCACTTGTACTCATTTGTGTGTGCATATGAATGTGCATTTACGTTCTATACAATTTTAGCACCTGAGTAAGTTCATGGATTTGCCGCCAATGTCAAGATACTGAATAATTCCACCACCAAAGGGATCCCTTGTGTTGCCTCTTTGTAACCACACCTTCATCTCTTTCACCTCTCCCTCTATAAAAGTAGTCATAGTTATTCCATGTGTGTGAGTCTGCATCTGTTGTTTGTCTTTTGCATATTGGCTATATCATATTACCTATTCTCATTCCTTATAATTTTTTTATAACATGCCAACTATTGTGTATAAAACAAGTATAGAGGCTCCAGATTATATCTTCCATCTAAAAGAGGATCCTCTTTTCCTGTGTTAGGCAGATAGCTTGCAGTGGCTGATGACATCCATCCAACCAAAAGTTGAGGTTGAGTCGAAATTTTGGTAAGACTGCCTCCCTCAGGATGACCCCTGACGCTAGGCCATGGTACTTTGGAATTTGGTTCGGGATACGCAGTTATGCTTTTCAGATATTTTCAGCTTAGCTCTGTAGCTTCATCCCTCAAGCAACTTCACTATTTAGCAAATGTATTGGGAGAAAGATCAATCATATTTTTGAAATCCCACAACTTTCCAATATTGTCTTGACTGACCAGCACAAATAGCAAAATCTCTTTTGTCTTTGTTTTTTGTTTTATTTGCTGAGGAAGATTAGCCCTGAGCTAACATCTGTGCCAATCTTCCTCCACTACTTTATATGTCAGTCACCACCGCACCATGGCTGATGCATGGTGTAGGTCTGAACCTGAGATCCAAACCTGTGAACCTGGGCCACCAAATTGTAGCATGCCGAACTTAACCACGGTGCCGTGGGGACGGCCCTTCTTCCAGTTTTACGTGCTCTCTGCTGTGTACTAGACCTGAGTTGTTAGCCTCTAGCAGTGCTGATAATTGGTAAGTGCCCCTAGGTGAATAATGATTGTTTATCCCAGCCTCAATTCATCATTCCCTTTAGGTGAATGGTTCTCCAAGTGTGATCCCCTGACCAGCAGTAGCAGCAGCTACCTGGGAACTTGCTAGGAACACAACTTCTCAGGCCACATCTCAGAGTTACTAAATCAGAAGCTCTGCATTTGGGTTCAGCAATCTGTGTTTTAATAAGCCCTTCATGTGACTCTGATATACTCTAAGAGTTTCTCAAAGTTTCTGATTCAGTAGGTCTGCAGTAGGGCCCAAAAATTCAAATTTCTTGCAAGCTGTGAGATGATGTTGATACTACTGGTCTGTAACCACACTTTGAGAACCATTGTAATACAGATTTATAGCTTGCGTGATTTGTTTTCAGATTCCCTCCCCCAGCCATTCTTTGTTAGCCAAATGGAATGAGATTTTATTCTGCCATTCAGATTTTGGTATAGCTCTTCATCCTTTTGTACAGCCTCAAAATGCAGCAATATTATTGGACAGAAACCAGCGTGTATTTGAAATTCTTCAACTCTCCAATTTTTTTCATTCTAATCATGACCAGTTGCTTAAAGTTTTTTCCATTTCTCTTTCCTTCAAAAGCTTCCTCTGCCAGGGTCACATCTAAGCCCACTCCTATAATTGGCAAAAGTCCTCAGGGAATAAAAGAGCTACCCTGAATCTTCTGCTCACCCTTAATGGCTGTCCCCTCCAGGATTTTAGTCCATTGGTCTTTGTTTCTGCCACAGCTCTCTGGTCTTTTTTTAAAAATATGATTTTTATAACATATTCCATTTTTCTAGCTGTTTTCAGCAGGAGTATTGATCTGTTATGACCTACTATATGCTATCCAGAAGAGGAAGTCAATGTTTTTCCTTGAATTTCAAATGTGTTATTGAGTAGAATAATGTGTTAAATACATGTGATATAAAATAAAATAAATAGAAGGATATAAATTCTTTCAAAACTCAGAAGCCAGTTCCTTTTTTCATGAAATAATACTGATATTGATTTATTATGAGTTCTTCTAGAGATACCTTAATAATATATAACATGCATACACACACACGTATATGCATGTGTGTATACACTCTTTTTCCTTACATCATTAGTAGTATGCCCTGTATTTTGCTTTCCCTACTGAATAACGTCTTACAGAAATTTCCTTTCCAAAGCCTCACTTTTTTTAATAGCTATGTAGTATTTTATGATATATATGAAATTTGGTTGTTTAACCAAATACTATTGATGAATATTTAGGGGGTTTCATGTATTTTTTTACTACAAACAATGTACAAATAAATATCCTTCTAAAAATGTCGTTTTTCACTTGTGTAAATATAGATAGAATTCCTAAGCCTGAGCGTATGTAATTTTTAACAACTTTGTTGATACATAATATAGTTGCCATAAAATTCACCATTTGGAAGTGATTTAAGTTATTTTGTAAACTTGTGCAGCCATCATCACCATCCAGTCTTAGGATTTTTTTATCACTCCAAACAGTTCTTTTGAACTAGTTTGTAGTCAATCTCCACTCCTATCTAACTTCTGATCTGCTTTAGATTTCTATAAATTTGCCTTTTCTGAGTATTTCATATGAATGGAATTATATGCTATGAAGTCTTTTTTGTTTGGCTTCTTTCACTTAGCAAAATGTCTTTGAGGTTCATCCATTTATAGCATGTATCGGTTCCTTGTTACTTTTTCTTTCCAAATCTTATTCCATTTTATGCTTATACTACATTTTGTTTATACGTTCATTAGTTGATAAGCATTTGGATTGTTATCATGAATATTGTTGCTTCCATCCAGCTCTCCAGGCCCCTATTCTAGGACTAAGTGCTACAATTTTGGGTTCGATTTACCACCCACAAGGACTTTGGGGAGATGGCAGATCCATGCCAGTGCCAGTGGGCAGTATGCGTGGACTCAGGATTGTCATGCAGATTATATTGCACATCTCTAAGCAAAGTGAATTCAAGCTTTTACAGAGGTGGTCAAGGAAGGATTTTTAGATATGGTAGCAATTATTCTTACTGTTTTTGCTGTATATTCCAGACTTTACAACTGTCACAGCAATTTCATGATCCTGGTTAACTACCACTTGTAAAAATTATAAAACTAAGGATCATAACTGCTAATAACTTGCTAACGATCCCATGGCTGACAAATGAGAAAGTCAAGACCTAATACTAGTTGTGTATCATGCCAAAGTTTTTCAAGTCCTCTCAGGACTTTAATTTATTTAGGAAAGAAGCAGATTAATAAATTACAGCAATATCTCTGTTAGCTGTAATATCTCTGTTATTCAAAAACAAACTGTTAAATTAATGAATGACCAATTGCCTAAAAAATAGCAAAAAAAGTTAGTTGGGGCCCTGGTTCAAAATTATTACACAGAATTTGAGTTATATGGTGTGTCAACTCAAATAAGATGCCTTAACAACTATAGAATTCTAGAGGTACGTGGGATTTTCTCTTACAAATGAGAAAACCAACATCCTTGAATAATGAGATCAGTACAAGATTACATGTAACTTACATCAGAGCTGATGTTAGAACCTAAAGTTCTAGAAATTTGGTCGCGTACTATAGCAAAGTCCTGTCTGTGGTGACAAATTCTTTTTATGAGGATCTCTATGGGCTCCAAATGTATTTGAAAGATAATTTGACATATGAAAATTCTAGTTTAACAAAGATCTTGAGGGATGTTTTACCATTTAACATATTTGGCTAGAAATCCTAGGTATCTTAAGTATTTTATTTCTCTAATGATTTCTTGTAGCTCTAAGAAACCCATTTCCTATACATCAAAGTGAGCAAGTCCTGCTTGAGCAGAGTCTAGTTCACAAAATCACCTGGGCTCTTATTAAGAAAGTCTTTGGGGGGGCCAGCCTGGCGGTACAGTGGTTAAGTTCTCATGTTCTGCTTTCACCGCCAGGGTTCACTGGTTCGGATCCCAGGTGTAGACTGCTTGTGAAGCCATGCTGTGGCAGGAGTCCCACATATAAAATAGAGGAAGATGGGCACGGATGTCAGGTCAGGGCCGGTCTTCCTCAGCAAGAAGAGGAGGATTGGCAGCAGATGTTAGCTCAGGGCTAATCTTCCTCAAAAAAAAAAAAAAAAAAAGAAGTAAAGAAAAAAGAAAGGCTTTGGAAGAGTTGAGAAGGGGTTCAGACTGGATGCTGAGGATTTAATAGAGTGCCAAGTTATCTCATTACAATGTTTGAACCACTGAGAAATGTTAGTCTTCATTAGTTCTTAAGCATTGATCATGTTTTTTGTTTTTGTTTTTTAGCCAGGAATGTCAAGAGATTCATTTGTGAAGGCACATTGAAACAGTCATCTGAAACTGAACGCGCTGGTGTTTTTCTTTTACAAATGAGCAACTGGGGACATTTTCTTTGCTCTCCTCCTGAAATGAACAGTGATTTAGGGACAGCTGAGGAGGCCGGAATCCAGAAGTCTGCCTAACAGGTCATCTGTTTTTAGTCTTTTTGGAGCACTGAGACAATCACAATGATTGCAGCCCTCACCGTACAGACGTTTCTGTTCTTGTGCAATAATAACGTGGGCGTGCATTAGTCATCTTCACCAGCTGATATCTTATCGGGCACTCCTGCCTTGCTATCATTTTAATTAACAGGACAGTCATTAGCAGTTCCCCTTTCTCCTGACAAGTCCAGGGAAGAGGGGACAATGCAAACCAAAACTCTTCCACATATCAGCAACAACAACAACAAAAATGAATGAATGAATGAATAAAGAGAAAAGGCCAAAAGAATTTCATATTTGATATCTTCAAACAGTAAAGGGTTTAGTGAGAGGAAAGAGAGAAAGTTAATTCAATAAGATTTTTTTCCCAGAGGAAACAAACATGATTGTTTAAGGTTAAATTTCCTATGTATTGGGAGATGGCTATTTGGGCAGCTTCAGCTCAGTTGAGCCATAGGAAGTATCCTTTGAGATGGCGTTCTCTCTCTTATCAAGAAATGCCCCGAGTTTAGAGCCCAAATGACAAGAATGGGCACCATGTTTAAAGCAATAGAAATCTGGAGAAAATCTTTCAGTTTTCAGAACTTTATGTAAGAGGACTGTGTTAAACTTCAAATTTTATCTTCTAGATTTTAAGCTAAAGCTAAGTTCTCCCCTAGCCAAAGAAATTTTCCTTTTTTTTCCTTTTCCCCTCAGTAATGTTGGTAAGTTTTCTACTAGTTTAGTCACTTTCTTTCTTTTTTTTGTTTCATATTGTGCTCAGTGGCATAAGCTGGCAATCAGTAAATGAATCAATCATCATCAAGCATTTATGGACAAACACTGATGGTAGGGAAAAAACATGGACTTCAGAGTCAGCAGACCTGGCTTGAAGTCCCACCTTGCCATTATCCGTTTGTGTGATTTCAGGCACTTAATCTCTTGTTAAGTTCCTCATCTGTACAACAGTGAAGACGAGGAAGAAGTTCTTCTTATGGTTATGGTGAAAATTATACAGAGCATACAAGATGTTTTAAGTATAAAATCAAAAAATTAATATCTATGGTACATATTATAAATTATGAGGTACTTGTAATGGTTAATTTTACATGTCAACTTGGCCATGATGCCCAGTGGTTTGGTCAGTCACTAGCCTAGATGTTGCTGGGTAGGTATTTTGTAGATGTAATTACCATTTACAATCAGTAGACTTTAAGTAAAGCAGATTACTCTCCATAACATCAGTAGGCTTCCTCCAAACAGTGGAAGGCCTTAAGAGTCAAAACTGAGGTTTCCTAGGGAAGGAATTCTGCCTGAAGACTATAACATAAAAATCCTTCCTGAGTCTCCAGCTTGCTGGCCAGCCTGCCCTACAGGCTTTGGACCTGCCAAATCCCACAATTGTGTCAGCTAATTCTTTAAAATAAATCTCTGTCTGTCTATATTTATAATTAGCTTCTGCCCAGAAACTCCAGACATCTTCCCTTAGGATATATTGAATAGTAACAGAACCAACACTATGGCCATCAACCTATTTATCTAGGGGCCATGTAAAGAGAGACGGGGACGTCACAATAATTAATTGAAGTAATTGGAGGCGCATGCAAGGAGAGACTGGAGGCTTTTGAGGTTCAGTGACTCAGTACTTAATGCCTTCCATATGAGGAGGGTGTGGAAGAGCTTAACAAGTGTTTGCGGAAACCAGAAGATTTTACCTAAACATAGAGACTGATGCTTGCTTCTTACCTGGAGATTCCGGAGGTAAGCAGCTTTTCAGAATAGTCACACAACCAAGATGACAAAAGACTACTGCAGAATACCTGGATGCCATGGATGGTTAGGCAAGGATAGGACACCTCTGTTTCAGTTCCCTGTGGCCCTTGGAGAGGATGCAAAAACTATTCCTGTGGTTTCACATGCAGGAGAAAGAGGATTAGAAGAAGGAATTAACCCAAAGGGCAGCCAAGATGAATGACAGATTGTATTAGTCTGGGTTCTCCAGGAAAACAGAAACACTAGGAGATATTACATATATCTCTATGCCTCTCTCTCTCTCTATCAATAGAGATATTTTGAGGAATTGGCTTATGCAGTTATGGAGGCTGAGAATTCCTAATGTCTCTCATCTGCAAGCCAGAGACCCAGGAAAACTGGTGGTGTAATTCAGTCAGAGCTCGAAGGCCTGAGAATCAGGGGAGCCATTGGTGTAAATCCCAACCTGAGGACTGAAGAAGACAAGATGACATGTCCCAGCTCAAGCAGTAAAGCAGGAAAAGAAGGACAAATTCCTCCTTCCTCCACTTTTTGCTCTATTCAGGCTCTCCACAGATTGCATTATGTCCACCCATGTTAGGGAGGGCAATGTACTTCACTGAGTCCACTGATTCAAATGCTAATCTCATCTGGAAACACCCTCACAGACACAGCCAGAAACAATATTTAACCTGGGCATCCTGTGTTACAGTTAAATTGACACATAAAATAACCATCACACAGGTCATGTGAGAAGATACCATACCCAGTAAGGGGGAGAGGAAAGGATTTGGTCCTGCTGTCGAGTTGAAAGGCTAATGTATTTCTCTGAGTGCTTCTTTATTCATCAAGAGTGCCAGGTCGAACTGAGTGCTGCCTTAAACAATCATACACATAACCACAAAGTTCACCAGCACCACACAGAGACAGAATGACTAGGGAAGACCAGGGTCGTCTTCTAGCAGCAATCTTAGGGCTGGCTCACGTGGAAAGATGTCTCTCACTCCTGGTCTCATCTTGGCTCCATTCTTCCCTTAAAAAGGCAGTAGAGAAAAGATATCTTCTTATTTCCCCATCTTTTCCATGCAAGCAACCAGTATCATAGCTTTAATTAGGGGTTACGGAAGAATTATTATCAGTTTTGAAGAGAACTGATATATCTCAAGAATGGAAAGGGGCTGGAAATTCTGGACTCTATCCATGACGTTTATACTTTCAACAAAGCAGAGTTGAAATCAAGTTTTGGAAAAAACTAAACCACTTTTATGTTTATATTCTGAGTTGAGAATTCTTAAAAATATTAATCACACAAGGTAAAAGATAATATATACTGGGCTAAATGGCACCACATCTATATATGCTCCTTTCTAGTTTTCATAGTACCTTTAACTATATCATCTCACTTATAAGAATCCTATAAAATGCTATGTCTCTATTTTTTTTTAAGATGGAAATTCAATCTCAAAACAATTAAGTGACGTGTCTAAGGTCCCAAAGTTGCGGAGCTGGGACTAAATCTGGTGTGATGACTAATCTAGTCTAAGCACAAGCTTTTTTCTGTTGAGCTAGGTTTTATGGGTTAATCATCCTAAAGTAATCTGCAATAATCTGCAATAATGGTCTATTGCTGGAAAAGACCAGTTCTACCTACATCCTCCAGTACATGTCCCAGGAGCCCAGAATTTCTGTGACATTACTTGTTACCTATCACAAGGGCATATTAAGAATGATCAGCATTTTTAATAACAACAACTTTTCATTAAACCCTTATGTTGAATGCTTTGTATACATTCTTATCGAACTACGTTATCATACTAATGCCAAATTTTTGGGTAGGTGAGTTTTTCCTTGACCTAACCTTCCTGCCTTCTCCCTGTCATCCACAATCAAACACCTCAGCTACATAATAAGAGATGAATAGATGTATTTTGAATATATTCATGAGGGATTAATGAAATAATAGCTACGAGATTGACAAGCAGAATGTACTGACTTTCACCCTACCATTTAATTCATCAAGTGAACCTCTACTTTTAAGCACTCAGCAAATATTTGTTGAAAGAATTTATAAATGAGCCATGAATTGGAAAGAGAAGTCTATCCAATTTTAAGCGTTGCCCAGAGGAAATCTACATCATTTTCATTTTCAGTATCAGAAGGTCATCTATTTTGAAGTTGGTTTTATCCCCCTGTACTAATCTTAGTAGCTAAGATTTTAAATAACGTAATTATCAAAGGCTCCATAACTTATTCTATGATTTAATTTTCTTCCTCTGGGCAAATGAACATATATTTTATTGCAAAATAAAATATTATTCTTCATGGAGTAAGTACAACACACGCTTAAACTAGTTTTTGGTGATCAAAATTTCTTCCCTAGGTACAACACAGTTTTTCTTCAAATGATTTAAGCCATTTCATTTCATTGCTCTTTGTTAAAATGAAGACTCCTCGGTAAGAATCATTTTTCTTCCTTTCATTAAGACGAAACTATTATTTACTTAGGCTACGTTCAGCTTCAAGGAATAGAAGCTTCTCTCTGTCTTAAACAATGAGGAAATTCATTATTTCATGGAGCAGGCTATTCAGCAGAGGGAAGGCAGGCTTCGAGCTTGGTTGATTATGTGTTTTGTCTTTAGTGGCTTTGGGGGAAGCTCTCAGCTTTGCTGGCCACAGTCCAGACTTAATCCTAAATCAAGATTTCCTTCTGGTAATCAAAATTAAAGCCACAGACTTTACAGCAGATACAAAGTCTTTATGATGCTCTGCCCTGTCTTTGCCTCTCTGACTTCTCACGCCATCCTCCTCCCCACTCTCTGTTCCAGGTGCACGGATCTTTATGCCATGCCTTTGCCTGGAGCCTTTACTCTAGCTGTTTACTCTGCATAGAACACACTTTCCTCATATCACATACCCAGTTGGCTAATTCCATCATGTCCTTAAAGTCTTTGCACAAGTCTCACAGACTTATTTTGACCACTTTATTTAATTAAGCAAGCTACCTCAGAGCACTCTCTGTTCTACTCTCTTCTCCTTTTATTTTATTATATGGGACACATCACCTTCTAACTTATCATATAGTTTACCTATTTATTATATTGATTGACTATTGTCTATTTCCTCTGATAGAACATAAACTCCACAAGGGCAAGACTTCTTGGTTTGTTCATTAGTATATCCCAAACATGTAGAACAGTCCTTAGGAAATAGTAGGTACTCAGTTAAATATTAGTTGAATCTTGTTGAATGAATGTTAATAAAATGGCTGCTTATGGTAATGAAGTCTGTATGCTTCCTTGTTTATTTACAGGAAGCACAGAACTGGCTTCTCTTGTTCTGGAGAACAAGAAGACTCTTTAGAACAAGGAAGTTTCTATCTCAGAAAGGACAAGCAGAACTTTGCTGAATCTCATTGGCTAAAAATTACATCACATGCCTTTCTTGAACCACTCATGGTCAAGGAAAATGAGGTTACTGAGATTGGTTTAAATTAAGCAGAACCTACTTCTCCAGTTTGGGGATAGGTTGAACCCCATCTAAATTAAGTCACATGGGCTTTGTGAGGAAGAGATGATTACTTGTACAAAATTAAGGTATTTTTAGGAAGAAGAGAATTGACACCAGTTAGGTAACCACTGAGCCCACTACCCTTCCTCTCTTATTTCTTATTTTTGTTATAGCCCCTCAGACAATAAACCGCAGGGTCATTTGTGTTTCCAGTGCTTGTCAGCTCTGGCTGCATGTTACAATCGCGTACAGAGTTTTCAAAACTCCCAGTGCCTAGGACGCACCTCAGGCCAATTAACTTGGGATCTGGAGCAGTGAGCCAGAGACATCAAACATTTTTCAAGTTCCCCAGGTACTGTAAAAGACACATTGAACTGGACCAGTTAAACAGACAAGGAAGACTCACTCAAGACATTTGCAATAGGGAAGAGAGATGTTCACAGTCACGGAGAGAGACTGAACCCAACTCTGCTGAAGCAAAAAGCTGGAGAGTTTTTAAGCACTGGAGTAAGCTAGAAGAAAACCATTAGAGGAGTCAATTAGACTAGGCCATCTATGTTTGCTAATCGTGACTTACTGAAGTTAGGTTCCTACTTTCCCACAGAGACTGGGGGATGGGAGCTGTCTTTCTCGATGATGGCATTTCAAAGGGATGGATCCCAGGTCCCTGAGAAGGTTATTACTAAACTGTAGAAGATTGACATCTCAAAGGGACAGAGAAAGAACTTACAGTTGCAAGTTTTTAAAAGTAAATGCTCTAAGAAAAGGGAGGTCAGGGCCTATTGTTGGGAAGAAATCTGTCTAAAGTTTAGTTAAGCTGAAAGGAACATTAAGGTCATCTGGTAAATTCCAGTGTGCAACTATTTCAGAAACACTGCTCTACTCCTTTCCCTTCCTCAATAACCACATGCATTCAGTTGTTGAACCCTCTTAATTTTATCCTCTGTAGGTAAAATTACGTATCTCTGGCCTGATTCCTTCTTGCCTCATGCTGTGCCTGGGCTCCTAAAAGAGACCCCAAACCAATCTTCCTAGCTTGGTTATTTTCTCGCTATGATAAAACTATAACTTACTGCAAAAATTGTCTTACTAAAATACAAATCTCTTTATGCCATTTTCCTGTATAAAATCCTTCAGTGCTCTCCATTTTCCTCAAGATAGCATCAGATCCTCCCAACATGGTTCATGAAGATCCTATGAATCAAGCTATGTCTTCCATTTTATTGGTTTTTTTCCCCAAATTATTGAAGAGTCAACATTCCCTTGAGGTTTATATCCAATTCCAGCTTCTTTAGGAAGTATTTCCAAATCCTTTCCAGACTCTCATAACATGTGTCATTATTACAACAATGATCATTATCTGCCTTGTATCATGTTTTCTGTGTAATTGTTTGACTTTTTCCTACATTGTGAGCACCTGTAAGGTCGTCCCCTCACTCCCCACCTTGATCTCCACACTCCCTCCCTCCAAGGCTAATACATGTTTGTTAAAATGAACTAGTAAGTGGTAGAACTGGGATTTGAACCCAAGAAGAAATCCTCCAGAAAATGTATTTGTAATCAAAATCTGTATGCTTTAGGTGTAAAGAAGACTTGGAACAAAGCCTAGGCTGACATATAATGTGAATGGATAATCAACTGGTTTATTTGTTACTAAAGCATAACTTAGACTAAACTCATTGGTACAACTCCCTTTAGTCTTTAGCTTTTGGGTTTTTATTTATTTTTTAGTTTCATGGCTGTTTTGTCTTTTGTATAAGTGGTAAATTTGTAGTGCATTGTTATAAAATTGAACTTAACAATTCATTCCATTAATGTATTTATTTTGTAAATAATAAAAAGAGATGTTCTTATAAACTAGCTTTTATTTCTTTTATTCAGAATTAAAAATAAAAGAAAGCAACAAATCGTGGCATGGTTCTGACTATCTTTGTCTGGTTAAAAGTCTCTTTCCACTCCTGAGAAATTTCCAGGGCAGCCTTCTCAGCAAAGTGCCTTCAGCATTTCATGACCAGCTAGTGGACTCATAGCTATAAATGGTTGACTTGGGGAAAAGCCGTTTTATATCTGTGAGAATTTTAAAGTTATGTCTGAAAGTTCACACCTTTAGTCTTGGATTGGCATTGAACTTGAAATTTTGCCTCCTCCAAACTCAAAGAAAAGCTGACCTGAGTCAGAATGGTAATTGCCATAGAATGTGCTCAAAGAGAATAGCCACTTCAGCTTTTATCTGTGAGTTCACTGGTGCTGACTAATTCTATTCTGCTAATTGCTGTCAAAAAGAAATGCCCGTGTTCTTCTGTAAACCTGGGCAAGACTGACATATTTCTTGGCTCAGGCTCACAAGAGCCTTTGTAACAAAACTTATTGATCCCTCTGGAAATGAATCTGACATAGAAATATGCAATTTGCTGTTAGATGCTTAACACTCATAGACACGGATAGTTCTCAAATTCCATTAACTGCACTGTAGCTAGTCTGTAGCAAAAGTTCTTTTAACATTTGTTGACATGTGAGAGTACCTATGGTATTCTGTTTACTTACTTTGTTGGCTTCTTTCTCTCATTTTGACAATAAATGTTTACTTGGCTGAATTCTTCCTTTCATGAACATCTGGCACTCTCTACTTATTTCTAAATGCTCTTTATTTCTAGCAGACCAGTGCTTTGAAATCAAAACTTTTAACCACTGTCCATGCTCCATAAAATGTTTTTTGGAAGATTATTTTGCTTGGTATTAGTCTGAGTTGGACGTCTCTGCCCTAGCATAATTCAGCAGCTAGAAGGATGGAATAGCATTTGGGTGCTCACTTCTCCCCAAAGTTTTCATTGTGATATTTTACTCTTTGATTTTATTGGACTTAAAAATGATATGTTCTCACTCAAGATTAAGGATAAAAATACATCTGAAGTCAAATATAAACTGATATTTGGAGTGGCCATCATTGTGTGTTATGAGTACGTCAGCTCCTTATTTGTGGAAGTGATCAAGAAGTAACTATACGGAATATTCTCCCCAGAATTCCAAGCATCAGTTAGTAAATAGGAGCTATACTAGAGAACAACTTCTTTGTATGGGATTGGCGTAGGTATATGGGAAATGGCCACAGTATTATCAAAAAGCAGATGCTGCCAGAGAAAATCTTCTATGCAGGAGATTTTGCTTTTTGTTGCTGTTACCAGAAGGAATACCTGGATTATTGAGTAAGTCTTTAAAAGTCATAGAATCAAGTCAAGTTCTCCACTACGCACTCTAGTTGTTTAACCTCAGAACACAAATCTTTCAAAAATTATGTCAAAGCCCTGCCTAACACTCCCAGGTTACGTTAGGAGGAACTTTCCTAGGTCCCACGGCCTCTTTTGCTTAGAACCTTATTGATCAGATGTTAATCATCCATTTGTTAGGCTCTATTAAATTATATGCTCCTTCAGGGGACTTACTTTATAAACTCTGTCTGTTTATGTTTATGTCTGTTATGTCCAGTGACTAGCTTAGTAAGAGACCAATAGATGCACATGAATCAATTAATAAAAAGACAATTTTAGCTAGGGCCTCAGGACTGCTCGGAAACTTCGTTCTCAGTCAATTCCTTCATCAATTCTATCATCTATATACGATAAAAAACAGTTCATTGTGCTCATTTCTCCTTTCATGGGGTGTTTTCACAGTCAATATTTATTTAGAGTAACCTTTACTAAGTTCTTGACTCATCATTGCCTCTTGCTGTCCACTGTCTCCTCCTAGATTGACATTTTCTTCTTGCTACAAGCCATCCACTGAGAGGTGATCTACAGCAGCCACAATTTATGAGTCCTTGTATGTCTGAATATGTCATTAATTATCCCCACGTGTTTGAAGGACAGTTTAACTGAATATAGAATTCTAGATTCCCAATTCATCGAAGATACTGCTCCATCATATTTTTGCCTACCATGTGGCGGATGAAAATCTGATGATAATCCGATTCTTGCTTCTTTACCAGTAGCCTACTCCCACATTTGGTGTGTTTATATATGTATATTTTTATCATCGATATTTTTAAATTTTACTATGCTGTATCTAGAACCTAGATTTGTTTTTATGTTGTTTTGTTTTTGTTTGCTTTTTAATTTATCTCCTTAACACTTAATAGGTCTTTCAAATGTAAGTACTCTTATGTTTCTTCACCGTAGGGAAATTATTTGCCATCTTCTTTAAGTATTGATTCCTTTTATTGTCTCCATCTGGAACACCTATTGGATGAAGTCTATAATTTCCATATCTGTCTACAATGTATCTTTTCTTTTTTTTTTTACGTATTTCTTTTATTTCAGCTCAATACTATACTATTCAGCTATGTGAATTTTTCTATTCAACCACGAAAATTTATACATTTAAGTCCCAATATCTAAGGAGTTCATTTTATACATAATAGTGTTTTTGTCACAAATGGCATATTCTTCCTAATTTTTTCCTAAAAATTATACTGGTTATAAATCCTCTATTTATTGTTTAATTAACTCTCTACCCTCAGGTATAAGTTCTTATACTAGTTGAGTTTAAGTCACTTTTATTCAATATATCAGTACTTTTCATATAGTTGGTGATGTGCTCATCATTTTAGTTGATGTTGTATGTCAGACTGTCTGTTGCTGTGTTTATGCAGCTTCCTTTGCAAAGAGCAGGAACTCCTGCCTAGCTTGTACTCCACACTATTTCAGGGGTAGTGACCAATTGGCGTGAAATGCTGCTGGGTGATTTACTTCTGTGGGTCATCTTCTGATTGTTGGTTCTTTATGTCCTTCCTAGAAATCATCAGCCATCTGGATCCCTGCCCTTTCATTCATCCCTCAACTACCACATGTATTACTCTTGTGTGTAGACAGCTAACCCATTATTGCCTGGTCCTTTTGGAGTTAGGGATGGAGCATGTGTCAAAGAGAGATGCACAGCATTTGAAAGCCTTCTGTGTTTTCATGACAGAACACCAATGAATCAGCTTTGATTTCCCCAAGGCTTTCTCCTGCTCCTTGCATCCATCACTTCTGTGGAGATATATATATATATATATATATTTTTTTTTTTTTTTTGAGGAAGATTAGCCCTGAGCTAGCATCTGCTGCCAATCCTCCTCTTTTTTGCTGAAGAAGACTGGCCCTGAGCTAACATCCGTGCCCATCTTCCTCTACTTTATAGGTGGGATGGCTGCCACAGCATGGCTTGACAAGCGGTATGTAAGTTCACACCTGGGATCTGAACCGGCGAACCCCAGGCTGCCAAAGCAGAACGCACAAACCTAACTGCTGTGCCAGCGGGCCGGCCCCTGTGGCAATATATTTTTTTCCTGCACATTCTGGCATTTTTCTCTTTAATCTAAAAACCTCTGCTTTCAGTATTTCAGGAATTCTGTAGGTTCAAGTTCCACCAAATCCCCCTCTCTCTTGTTTTTGAGCTGTGCTGACCTTTTATGTAGAAGAGGAGAGAAAATGTGCTCATTTTGCCATCCTACTTTTTTCAGATTTTCATCAAAACGAAACAGAAAATTTCTCATATACAGCTGAGGTCATGTCCTCAGATATACATTTTTTAAAACACTGTCCTTTACCACATAATCTCTGAGTTGAAATAACACATTGCTGCGTTCTTGCCATTGGATTCATTTTGGTACTGTTTTGACAAACAACTCAGAGCAACCTGGAAAGTACTCTTCTTGCTCTTGAGAAATCCGCCTTGTCTGCACACCAGCTTCTGAATCAAAGCAGGTGTGAAAAGCACAAAGCAGGCCAATTTGCCCAGATGGTATGGAGGTCAAGTAAAAACATGTTACATTCCCCTGAGTTGACAGTTGTGGGTAGTGTGAAAACATCAGTTATAAGACCTTGCTAATAATCAGTTCTGTATCATTTATGTGTACTCAGTAGCTCTCTGGTAACACTGTCCTTTAGAAATCTGATAACTGGAAAAGATGCATTACCCAGTATTGGAATTTCTTGTAATGACACAGGGAACACAGCCAGGGACAGATATCTAAAGAGACTATTTAAAAGGGTCAAAATATTAGACCTAGTTCAGTGAGTTCTGGGAAAGCACACTGTACATTTTTCATTACCAAATAGCATTACATCAATTATTAAGCCAAGATTTTTAAGGCAGCTGCCAAATTGATGTATTGAGTTGCCAATACAAAAATGAGCCATTTATAATTAATTGTCCCTAAAGCACTCTTTTTAAAAAGCAACACATTTTCTTAGATTTATTAGCTGAGTTTATATAAAGCCTATCAATATTTTCATTTGGTAATAAGCTATGAGAACTGGACACAAAATATATTTTGCTAGAAATGTGACTCAAAAATAACATAGTACCAAAAGATTGAAATTCTAAAAATTTAATTCTCATTCAAGAAATTCCATCAGAGCCTTCCAGCATCATCTACAATTTACATCCTCGTGTTAGACTCTTCCTTCTTTGCTTTATGCGTTTTCGGGTCTCCTGCTCTGAGTAGCACTGCCCTTTTGGTTCAAGATCACATGGGTGCAGTGAAGCATCACAGGATCTCTTCAGTTTCAGGGTTATATTAAGCTCTAAAACCTACTTTTGGAAGCCATCTATGTATATTCTTGTTAGAACAAGCATTTGCCCTTCACCATGAATTATTCACCATGGCGGATGGAGGGAAATATATCTCATCAAATTTAAGTGGGACATAAATTAGGATAAAACCATTTGGGGTATGAAAATAATCTTGGATTTCTATATGATATGATAAAGGACAATCACATCATGCAAGTCAAGAACTAGAATTCCCGGAGGAAGCTTGAAGTACAAAATAGTTTTACCATCAAGTATGGAGATACCTGCCAGTTGAAACTGATACTTTTACTGGCTAGTTCATTCATCCATCCATCCTCTTAAAGAAAATCGGTCACTACCACATCATAATCGCTATTCATCCAAATGCATTTAGACCTAGAAATTTTTCAGCATGTTTACAAATCTTAATAAAAAATAAAATACATTAGACATTAAAGTCTTACACAGTGGCATTCCTGGTATCTGTTACTGCTTACTTAGCCTTTCCCATGGAGGTCTGGAAAGGTTCAAGATGATAATGAAAGGCAAGTACTTTGTCTTTCGTTGAGATGCTCACCAAGTTGTCTATCTGCTCAATTTTAAGCTAGTCTTTATTTCAGTGAGCATATAAGCTGTTTATTCAAAAGTGCTTTAATACCAGTTTCCTGAGAGATAGGCATTGCTAACTTCCATAGGATATTTCTTCTTCTTAAGAAGACTTGGGAAAATTTCATAAGCCTACATAGTGTCAGATCCAAAATAATACTCTTAAAGTCAGGATGAACAGCAAACTTCTCAAATTGTTCCAATCACCTGTTATTCTTCTGCATTTAGACAGCCTCTGAGAGCACAAAAGAGTGGAATTAAAATGAATATTGTGACTAGACAGATTTAAGTTTTCACCTTACCCCACATTTTATAGATGTGTCATTTTCATAAACTGCTTGGTCTCTCTGGGTCAGTTTCTTATTCTGAAAAAATTAAGTCAATACATACTTTTCAGGTTCGCATGTAGGTATGTGTGTGTGGATATAGCAATAGCTGCAAGAATTCTGAGTATTTTACACAAAATCTTGTTTAATATTCATAATAGTCCTGGAGGTAGCTATTATATCCCATTTTACAAAGAAGGAAACCAAATTCGAAGGATAAAGAATTTGTCATAAATCATTGAGCAAGTAATCGTTGAAGTTGGGATTTGTATAAGGTTTCCTCACAATTTACCACCATTTTATGGTGTATATTTGGACTGTGTAACTCTTAGTGCAAAGACATTTAAATGATCTCTGCTTTGAACCAAATAAGGAGATTAGGACTGTTGGATCTAAGTTCTAAGGGCCATAATACATCAAAACTGACAGTCCTTGGAGCCAAGTAACAGGACTATATTTTCCACCAAATGAAACTTTGTAGCAACCTTGGAGGAGCTATGGGACTGAGAATTTCTTATGTCAGGGTATGTCAATTATGTAAGATTGCAATTTCAAAGCAAAGGAAAAAGAGACTGAGCGAGGTTCCATAGACCGATGCAGCGATTGCTAATAAAGAACTTGTGCTATCATTGTCTCTTGACCTTTCTCATTCAGGTCTTTCCACAAAGTCTTATTTTATCTTAAAACAACATTAAGATTTAAATAAAATTATTCCATTTCAGATATAAGAAGATCAAGACTTAAAAGTTACCTTTGCTAAGATCAGAGAGTTTTCAGTAATGGAAACAGCTCTTTGCATTAAGCCCTCAGGTACCAGCTAAGAACTGTGGTTTATTCCAGCCCGCTACGAGATACAGTCTTTTGCAGTAGTACCAGGGGCCAGCTTTTGGAAGAGCCTGACAACTTTCTTGCATTTTCTGAAGCCGTTTTCATTATGTAGCAAGGAAATCTCTACTCACTTTGAACTCATCTTCAATCATCTTTATGGTTCTGGCTATGGGTTTGTCTAACAATTCTTGAACCTAGTTTTACTTACATATTTTCTGAATGGTAGTACATTTCAGAATTTTTATTGCCACTATGAAAAGAAGTGTTTTTATCTTTGATTCTAAAAATTATTTCAAGGTGCTAGTATGGAGGTAGGAATGATAACTAAGACAAGAAGAAAATAATGAAATTCAGGAGATCTGGGTGCTCTCTCCAAGATTTAGTCCTATTATGTATATAAGAAAGTAAAATTCTATTAGACCATTTGTAAATTGGAGTCCATGGAGATCTATTTGTCTATAGAAGGGCTCTCTAAAGTTTGCAAACCTCCTGATATTGTAGGAAAAATTGTTTTCCTATATCTGTATTTAAATATCTGTAGTTTTTTTAGGGCGAGAAACCAAACTTACTAAGATTCTCAAAAGGACACAGTCTTTCATTCACTGAATCAACACATTTTTATTAGATGCCTAATATGGGCCAATCACTTTGCTAGTTCTAGCTTTATAGAGGTGACGTTTAAGAACTACAAAGAGTCTCAGATTTTACTCTACTTGCAAGCTCACAAGTTAGCCTGCTACAGATTCATGGATCTGACAGAAGACATGAAATACTTGGGTCAGAGAAAAGGGGTAGTTTATTACTCACAGCAATAACATTAGCCAACATATGAGCATTTTTATCTGTTCCCCAAGCCCTATTCCCCCTGGGTGCTGTAAAGAGAGCCAGATGGCACCTGCAGACACAGTGGAGTGTGTTACAGGAGAGAAATCCTGGGAATAGGGAACTTAAGATCTTTTATAATAGTCAACAAGCACTCCTGACCTTTGTCTTGATGAAGACTATCTATATCATCCCGGAAAGTAAGAATGCCTACTTTGGAGACACTACCTCTATCTTCCAGGGCTATTTGCTATAAAAACATCCTTGAAAAGATAGTCAAGAACGAAGGCAGTCAGTGTTTCTGCCATCAAGATGTTCAGAAACTTGAGAGACGCATGCAAACTTGTCTCCCGAGAATAACCAAAAAAGACGTGCTCTCTGTCCTCACGGACTTTTTCTGCCTGGTTTTGTAAACAAATCCAAAACCAAATATATAATTACAAGATGTGATAAAAATCGAGAAAGAAAAGGAACAATGTGCTATTATAAATAGAAGATATGAGTTAGATAGAGGGGACTCAGAAAAGACATCTGAGACAGGAACTTTTAACCTGAGATATGAAGCTGAAGTTAGGCGAGTAGAGTTGAGGAGAGAGCATTTTAGAGCAGCATGTTTGAAGGTTTCGACTTCAGAGAATTTGGAGATTATTAAAACAGCCAGGATGGTCAGAATGTGTGAGAGAGGAGATAAAGGTGGGAGATGTGGTTGATGGGTAGATTACTATATTCAAAGAGCAACAAGAAAGCCACTGAAGGGTTTAATTAAGGAATCTTGCCATTTTATTTACATTTTAAATGATAGTTATGCTATATGTGGGACACATAGGAGGAAACAATGATAGAAGAAAAAGCAGACAGGAAGCTGCTAGATGATAGTTGTTTGGAAAGGATGATGGCAGTAGAGATGGAGATAAGTTGTGCTCAGGACTGTTCTCTTGCTTTAACCTCCTATTTCCAATTTTAAAAAAGAATTGAGTCTATTTTCACTTTTCCATTTTCTTCCAAATTTTGTAGTTTACTGCTGAATAGAAATAGTAAACCATGAGGGAGGCTAAGTCACCCTAACAGGTGGGATCTACAATGGCACAATTGTTAGAATGTTGTTGTAAACCCCATTGGTGACAAATCTCCCCAAGTTAAATCCAATTTGAATAGATTTTTGGCTTCCTGGTGGCCAACACTAAGTATTTTACATCTTTATATCCCATTAATTAAATTAATTAATATATGAATAAAGGAAGGATCTATGGCCAGCAAGTTTTACTTTTCTTGTTGTGAACACTCCAGAGTAACAAGATGGAGCCCTCACCCCTAAATTTGGTTCAGCTATTAAGACTGATGATGTTACACTCACATCATGGGGGTTTGAAAAGACATTATTCACATAACGAGGCTTTCTGGGCAGAGCAGGGCTGGCCTCCCAAGCTGGTGCAAAAATGCATTGAGACAACAGGGAGGAGAGACTGGCTTGAGGCTTTTATATGGTTGGGGGTTGGGACTGGACTGAAGCTTCCTGAGCATGGTTGAACTGCCTGCTGGCAAAAAAAGAAGAAACTGGGACTTTATTATCAACTTGCCATCAGTGGAGCAGAAAATGAAGAGGGAAGGGTAAGACTTAAAAGCTATCAGCAGCCAAACATCAAAAAATGGAGTCACACTCTTAATTATGTTTGTTTACTACAACGAAACTTAAAAGAAAGCAGGAAAGTGATATGTGTGTCTTGGTCTCCCTAAACATAAATATCATGTAGTCTTTTTTGTTATTAAACTTCTCATTAACAAAGCTTACATTGAGATCAGATATCTCTTAGTGCCTTCACGATAAATAACCATCCTGCATAGCAGAGTTCATCCTGCTGGCTAGAAATTAATTTATTAATTACAAAATTATGGTCATTAATTTCTAGGACAAAATTATATTTGTGTTCAGTAGGGGGCCCTTATTACATGGTATTATCTTATTGCAGGTACTAAGGAAGATTGGCAGGACTCTCGACATAAACATCAGAACATTGTACTCAGGAAATTTGGATAAAGGTGAAAAAAGAAGCTCTGCTGACACCTCTGCCCCAAAGCTTAATAATCAAAGCAGGTACTTTTAAATTATTCACCTTTTTCTGGGCAGTAAACAGGCTTGGCAGGACTGGAACAAATTGGATGGGCCCATGATAATCAATTTAATAAAAGAAAAGAAATGAGGAAAAATGCTCAGAAAGAAGACAAGGTATAAAATCTTGGAGGAAACATAAAAATTTTTGGAAATGGAACATATGCTCAATTACAGCCTGAAAATGAACACAAAATAATTGGATGGAGCATTTCCTTCAGCACATTTACATATTTGAAAAACAAGACCTCCATTTCTTTCCAGTGTGGGGATGTAATGGTCATTTATATTCTTATAGCAATGGAACCATTACAACCTGTGATTATTCAGGAATTGATTTTCTAGTTTGGGGGCTATTCATTCCCATTGCTTCTCTCTCTCCTCCTTTTTGCTTCCTGCCTTTTGGCTGCTTCCCTGCTCATTAGTGTTTATTCAGTAGCAAATGTCTGGAAACTGAATAATAAAGGAAATGAAATTCAAATGAGTCTGTTGGTTACCTTCTAGCATATCAGCTAATAGGATTAATTAGGATAGAGGTGATTATACCTATCTGCTAAAACGATTTCACTTCTCTACACTATTGTCTCTTAATCACCATGGATAATCAAGAGCTGGTTACATCTAACTGAACAAAGACTGTTGTCTCTGTGTGGCTGTCAGACATTCTATGGAGTCATAGATACTGGTTTCAGTGATTGTGTGATTTTGGATGAAAAGAAAAACATAAGTACATAATTATAAAACCAATAGGTATTAGATAAAGATACGTGTCAAATAGATAGAGTTATCATAGTAAATTATAATCTTTTAATTAGCCTGAGCAGTAAAGAGTACCTGTAAATATTTGTATGAAAAATACTTTTGCAAAGAGAAATAGTATTTCCTCGTTAGTATTTTATGCAAGACAACCAACAGTTGAAAGATAAAATTAAGTACCTGTCACTTATTTCTTAAATATTTAACTTAATAGAATTTACCACCATTGAGTTGCACTGAGAAGTGAAATTGTAAAGGAAGACTAGAAGAAAATCCTAAAAAGGATGGATTCCACAAGATCCAGCCAACATGTTCCTTGGTACTTACCCAAAGGAGTTGAAAATCTACGTTCACATGAAAACCTGCACACAGATGTTTATAGCAACTTTATTCACAATTGCCAACACTTGGAAGCAACTAAGATGTTCCTTAGTGAGTGAATGGATAAATAAAATGTGTTATATCCAGATAACTGAATATTATTTATCTCTAAAAAGAAGTTAGCTATCAATCTATAAAAAGACATGGATTAGTCTTAAATATGTATTACTAACAAAAGAAACCAATCTGAAACACCTGCATACTGTTATGATTTCTAGGATATGACAATTCAGAAAAGATGAAACTATGGTGATAGAAAAAATGATCAGTGGTTACCAGGAGTTGGGGAAAAGTGTAGGGATGAATAGGCAAATCACGGAGGATTTGCAGGGGAGTGAAAATACTCTGTATGATACTGTAATGATGGATACATCTTATATTCATTTGTTCAGATCCATAGAATGTACAACACAAAGAGTGAACCCTAAGGAAACTATGGGTTTCGGGTGATTATGATGTGTTAATGTAGGTTCATCAGTTGTAACAAATGTACCACTCTGGTGGGGGTTGTTGATAACGGGGGAGGCTATGTATGCGTGGGGTCAGGGAATATATGAGAAATCTCTGTACCTTCGTCTCAAATTTGTTGTCACCCTAATATTGCTCTAAAAAAAAAAGGATTTTTAAAGAAGAAAGAAAAAAGATTAATGTTGCCACTTGTTAAAATTTTGTATTTTAAATTGAACAGTTTAATATTTTGACTTTAAAAAAAGATGTATAAAAGAGTAATAGAAATTAAAGACATGTCTTAAAAATTCTTTTTATTTGTCTCCGTCCTCTTCAACTTCATCTACGTATTTGGAAGATGACATTCTTCCATCTTTTCCTAAGCCTTGAGCATATGTCTCAGTTCTTTATATATTTCTATGAACAAATAAAATCTTACCTCTTTTCACTCCTCCAATACTTCCTCCAGTGGCAAATCACTTTACTAAAGGTTTTAGACATATCCTTCTTGAATTTGGTTCGTATAGATTTTGAAATTAGTTTACATATAATGTCCAGATTGTTAATCTTATTTTATTTTTAACTCTTTTGGGGTTTAACTAACATCCTTTTGCTTTCATTAGCATACCTAATTGATTTGGACGCTGTAGCTTGTCATCAAGGCTGTAAACCAGCAGCACGAAAATAACCCAGGAGTTTATTAGAAATGAAGAGCTTCAGGTACTACATGGATGTAATGAATCAGAATCTGCATTTTTACAAGATCACCAGGGGATTTATTTGCATATTGAATTAATTTATGCTGTACTTCTACCATGCTCCTGAGAACTATAGTATAGTGATAACAAACACAAGATGTGAATCCAAATCAACAATCCCAATCTGGCTTCACCACGTATTTACTCCATGACCCTGGGAAAGTAATTTAATCATTCTATGTGACTCACTGTATTCATCTGTAAAATGGATTAATACTTATGGTTGGTGTAAAGATTGAACAAAATAAAGCATATAGTATACTAAACAGTGCCTGGCACATAGTAAATACATAATAAATAATAACTATTATTATAATGCTTATATTCTTATGAATAATATAACCCTCTATTCCCCCAAACAGCGTAAGTCCCTTTTAACCAAAAATAACTTTAAGCAATGGATAGATCACCTAGACAGAAACACAATAGGGAAACATTGGACTTAAACTATACATTAGACCAGATGGACTAAAGAGACATTTACTGAACATTCCATCCAACTGCAGCATTCTTCTCAAGTGCACATGGAACATACTCCAGGATAAATCATATATTAGGCCACAAAAATGTCTTAATAAATTTGAGAAGTTTGAAATCATATCAAGAATATTTTCTGACCACAATGGAATGAAAAATGAAATCAATTACAAGAAGAAAACTGAAATATTCACATACAGGTAGAAATTAAACAGCATTCCCCTGAACAACCCATGAGTCAAAAAAAGTTGAAAAGAAATTAAAAAAATCTTGACACAAATGAAAATGGAAATACAACATACCATAACTAATGGGATGCAACAAAAGCAGTTCTAAAAGAGAAGTTCATAGCAATAAATACGTACATTAAGAAAAAAGAAAGATTTCAAATAATAAACAATCTAACTTTACAGCTCAAGAAATTAGGACAAAAAGAACATATTAAACTCAAATTTAGTAGGAGGAATGAAATAAAGATCAGAGTGGAAATAAGTGAAATGAAGACAAAAAGGATAATAGAAAAGATCAATGAAACTTAGAGCTGGCTTTTTGAAAAGATAAACAAAATTGACAAACTTTTATCTAGACTTGCCAAGAATAAAACAGATAGGACTCAAGTAAATAAAATTATAAATGAAAGAGGAGACATGACAACTGATAGAACAGAAATATAAAGGATCATAAGAGATTACTATGAACAATTATTTCCAACAAATTGGGCAACCTAGAAGAAATGCATAAGTTCCTAGAAACATACAACCTGCTAAGACCAAACCTTGAAGAAGTACGAAATCTGAACAGACCAATTACCAGTAAGGAGATTGAATCAGCAATAAAAAAATTTCCCAACAAAGAAAAGCCCAGGACCAGATGGCTTCACTAGTGAGTTCTACTTAACATTTAAAAATAATTAATACTAATCCTTCTCAAATTCTTCCAAAAAATCAAAGAGAATACTTCCAAACTCATTTTGCCAGGTTAGCATTACTTTGATACTAAAATCAGATAAAGACACACAGGAAAAGAAAATTACAGGCCAATACCCTTGAAGAACATCGATGCAAAAATCCTCAAAAGCATTAGCAAACTGAATTCAATAACATGTTAAAAGGATCACACACCATGATGTAGTGGGACTTATTTTAGGGATGCAAGGATGGTTCAACATCTGCAAATCAATTAATGTGATACACCACATTAATAAAATGAGGGATAAAAATCAAAAGATCCTCTCATAGATGCAGAAAAAACATTTGACAAAATTGAACATCCATTCATGATAAAAACCCTCAACAATGTGAATTTAGAGGAATTGTACTTCAAAATAATAAAGGCCAAATATGACAAGCCCACAACTAATATCATACTCAACAGGGAAAACCTGAAAGCCTTTCTTATAAGATCAGGAATAAGACAGTGATGCTCATTCTCTCACTTTTTATCAACATAGTACTGGAAGTTGTAGCCAGAGTAGTTAGGCACAAAAAAAGAAAATTCATCCAAATCAGAAAGTAAGAAGTCAAATTGTCTTTATTTGCAGAGGACATGATATTCTATATAAAAACCCTGAAGAATCTAGCAAAAAACTTTTAGAATTAATAAATGACTTCAGTAAAGTTGTAAAATAAAAAATCAATATACAAAAATCAATTGCCTTTCTATACACTGATAACAAACTATTTTTTTTAAATCCCATTTACAGTTGCATCAAAAGTTGTAAAATAAAAAATCAATATACAAAAATCAATTGCCTTTCTATACACTGATAACAAACTATTTTTTTTAAAAAATCCCATTTACAGTTGCATCAAAAGTTGTAAAATAAAAAATCAATATACAAAAATCAATTGCCTTTCTATACACTGATAACAAACTATTTTTTTTTTAAAATCCCATTTACAGTTGCATCAAAAAAAATCTAGAAATAAATTTAACCAAGGAGGTGGAAGATCTGTACACTGAAAACTATAAACACTGATGAAAGAAATTGAAAAAGACACAAATATTTTTAGTGCTCATAGATTGGAAGAATTAATATTGTTAAAATAGCCATACTACCCAAAGCAATCTACAAATTCAGTGCAATCTCTATCAAAATTCCAGTGGCACTTTACACAGACATAGAACAAACAATTCTAAAATGTATATGGAACCACAAAAGACCCAGAAGAGCAAAAGCAATCTTGAGAAAGAAGAACAAAGCTGGAGGCATCACACTTCCTGATTTCAAACTAAATTATAAAGCTGTTATAATCACACAGTATGGTATTGGCTTAAAAACAGACAGATAGGTCAATGGAATAGAATAGAGGCTCCAGAAATAAATCCACATATATATGGTCAATTAATTTATGACAAAGGAGCAAGAATATACGATGGGGAAAGATAGTCTTTTCAATAAATGGTGTTGGGATAACTGGAAAGCCACATGCAAAAGAATGAAATTGTCTCTCACCATACACAAAAATCAACTCAAAATGGATCAAATACTTGAATATGAGACCTGAAACCATAAAACTACTAGAAGGAAACAGGAGGGAAGCTCCTTGACATCAGTCTTGATAATGATTTTTGGATTTGACACCAATAGCAAAGGCAACAAAAGAAAAAAAGAAAAAAAAAAAAACAACACCAAGTACTAAAAAGTTGTGTACAGCAAAGGAAACCATCAACAAAATGAAAAGGAAATGTAAGGAATGGGAGAAAATATTTACAAACCACACATCTGATAAGCTGCTAATAGCCAAAATATATAAAGAACTCATATAATTCAATGGCAAAAAATACCCAAACAACTTGATTAATAAATGGATTGGGGAAGTGAACAGACATTTTTCCAGAGACATGCAAATTGCCAACAGGTGCATGAAAAGGTGCTCAACATCACTAATCATTAGGGAAATGCAAACCAAACCACAATGAGATATCACCCCTCATTGGAGAGAGAGTTTAAAAATAAGGGCCAAGAAAGAGTAGATGGAGAAAGAACCTACAGCAAGGAAGAAGTTGGAGTCCAGAGCACAATTTATAGTGAACAAAAAAGGGGTCAGATTTTCTTCTGACACAGATTCCATCTTTAAGTGTGGGGCTAGGAATTTGAAGAGATCCATATGTGATAGTATTAATTTTCTTTAAGGATCATGAGGTGAAGTCATTTGCTAAGAAAGAGAGAGACAAGGGTGGAATAGGGAGCTTTAAAGGGGTGTTAAAGTTTTGGAATAGCCGTTGCTGAGAATGCAAGAAGGAGGGCACCAAAGTCTACCCAAAAATTGACAAATGGGACTGTGGCCCAGCTGACTCTGGAAAACATATGTTAGTTGTGGTACTGCTCCATATGTTTAAAGAAATTTGTTTGCACTAAAGACAACTAGTAGAAGGTATTTAGAATTTGCAGACGAATGAAATATATGGTATATTATTGTGTCTGCAATGGTTAGAGGGTTGTGGCCATTGTGACCTGGAGGTTTCCTAAATTCTAACAAACTTCTTAACTTCAGACTCAACTCAGGAGGAGCCAAAATGTTCCAGGAAGCTGTGCCCATTCAGTCACCTTATATTCTTATCTGGTAAATAGTCTATTATTTCTTGATTGATTCAGTATTAAACTGAAGTGAATGTGATCTCAAATCAAATCTGAGTTGTCATTTTTGCCAATAGTCAAACCCAAAGGAGACCCCTGTGACTTGGTCTAGCTTAGATAGACAGGAATGGAAGTCAAGAAATGAAGAAAAGGTGGACTGAGAAGATAACAGGGTGACTAAGAGTTAGAGAATCCCATGAGGCAGAAGAGTAGGGATGGCCAGAGCAAAGAAAGGAGAAACGCAGGGAAAGAAATTTGGTGGCTGGAATCTGAATTATAGCTTAATATTTTAAAAGTGACATTCCATATAATACTTCATATGTCCATAGAATTAGGTAGCTGAAATGAAAAGACTATGAAAAATTACTGGAATTCCAGAGGTCAAAAAGCGTAGGGGCATGCCCCGTGGCCGAGTGGTTAAGTTCGCGCGCTCTGCTGCAGGCAGCCCAGTGTTTCGTCAGTTCGAATCCTGGGGGCGGACATGGCACTGCTCATCAGACCACGCTGAGGCGGCATCCCACATGCCACAACTAGAAGGACCCACACCTAGAATATACAACTATGTACCGGGGGGCTTTGGAGAGAAAAAGCAAAAAATAAAATCTTTAAAAAAAAGCATAGAAGCCAGAGTATTTTGGATAAGTCAACCACATGGATATTGACTTGGGGTAGAACGTCCTTTGGTATTTGAATTTGTTTTCAACTGTAGGCCAAATTTATCTTAAAACCTACATAAGTGAATAGCCAAATATTGAAATTTTTTCCCTTCTTCTAGTTTTCTCTATTTTTGTTTCAGGAGTAGAAGGGTAGCAATTGTTGTTTTCCAAGTCAAACACAACAATCCCTTATTCTTGGCCTGTGGAAACAATACAGCACACATCTGGGCCTACTAATCTTTACTCATCTATAAGAAGCTACTTTTCACTCTCTATATCTTTTCTATATCATCGGGTAGTCTCTAGATAGTACTTTTTCTAGTACTCCAAATCATTAATTTAAACCTCAACGGGACATTTTCTAGGCCAGCTTTATGACTACAATGCCTACATAGTTTTTTTTTTTTTTACTTTTATTTGAGATTAAGGAGAATTCCACTTTTATTTATGCAAAATATTGCTCTTTGCTTCACTTTTCAGCTGGCAATTGCACCCCCAATTTTTAAAATCTGTAACCTCATGTTACTCTCTCATGCCAAGAATCTGTTTAGACATATTTTTCTCGCATTCTCTCTAGAGAGGCTGAGAGCAGTTTTGTCATTGACGTTTTTGTCCTTTTCATTGTGTTTGCCATCTCCCTTGCTGCCATTTCAGCTTCATTAATGGTGAACTATAGCACTCAAAGAGGTCAGGTCCAATACTCACAAATGTTTTGATTGCATTTCATTTTCATATGGATCTCCACCTGCCAAAAGACTCACGCCTTTTTGCAAGAACTAGATCAAATTCCCCGGACTAATTTAAGCCTTTGCTCTTTCCCAACGTCCTACGTATTCTCCCTTTTCTTTGAGTTGCTATATTTGGATCTCTCTTAATGATTGGATCATTTATTCAAGAAACGGTGGCCACTTCCTACCTGCCAAACACTTCTTAAGCGCTAGGGGTATAAGAGGAAGATAACACAGACCCTCCTTCAAAAAGATCTTAGTTTATTAGGGAAGACCAATTTGCAAACAAGCTCTTGCAATATATTTTAAATGCAGTTATTAAATACGTTGTTGTATGATAATTACTCATATAACTATGTTATTTCTCCCAAGAAATTGTAAGCTCTGGAGGGCAGGGGTTCTGCCTATTCAGCTGGTATCTGAGAGTGGTCGGTACAGTCTCTGGCCAGTGGTAGATATTCAGCAAGTGTTGAAGATCCACTCCTACCCTTAACTAAACTTAATCCATTAATATTTTTAAACCAAAAACATCTTTCTAAAATATTTAACTACCTTATAAACATATTTTTTCTATCATTATGATTCTGTGACTATACCCCTGGTAGGAATAACTAGTGTACAGAGTACACAGCCCTATTTCTGCAGCATACTTAGTCTGTATCTCACTACCTGCTGTACTCTGACACAGGCTACATGTTTCTTTTATGGCTTTACCTTCTTCCAGGCCTCAAAGTGCAGGTAATTTTCAGATCTGATATTCTTGTCTACCCAAATCTGCTACCAATGGATCACTAGACCTCTAGTTCTATGACAGCTCCAATGACGGAAAACACAATTGGGCCCTCTCTGCTTCCATTCTCCCCCAACGATATAATCTATTCAGAGCTGCCAGAGAGCCCTGTGTCGCCAATAACTAAAGTAATTTCTGGCATACAGCAATCAAATGAAAGAATGAATTATAAGGCAGTCTTTTCCATTTCTAGACAGTTCTAATTGTTATTCAAGGTTATAAAATTGCAGAGTAAGAATATCCTTTAAATAATATTCAACTTGCTTTATTATGAAACTAAAATCTGCACATGGTAAAAAATTAAAATGTTACAGAAAGGTATCAAATGACTGCTAGAGAGGACATTTTCCTCACTTTTGGTCTACATGAGGAGAGATTTCCTCTGTGAGCAAGTTCTGATTCTATTTTCTCCTTTACTCAATCTGTTCCTAAAGAAATGTCATACTGGTAGATTTGGTAATATTGGTAAATTATCATACTGGTAGATTTGACAGGAATGAATAGGTATGTTTGGCTTACTTCTACCCTCCTTTTCCTGTTTGGGATCTTTCCATCTGCAAGGACTAGGTTGTCTGCTGGTTCTCTAGGGTGGTAAGACATTGAGACAGGGAAGATAGTTACCTATGGGTAAAGCAGCCTTTCTGAGATTTGGATAGCAGAACTGTTTGTCTCACACTCTGCAACTTTCTCCAAACTGCCCTAACTCTGTATAAAAGTGAAGTTTTTTCCCTTCATTACTATTACATTTCTTGAATTACTAGTGGCTTTGGTAGGGACGAAGAAATCTGCTATTTATTAGGAATTCTTTGGGGACTCTCAACAATGATAGTAACCCACTCAATCTCTGATATTGGTCCTATTTCTGAGTTAAGGGTTAATACGTACCTTTGTTCCCTTTCCAAAAAAAAAAAAATTACATATATAAATATATGTATACACATTTATATTTACACCGCTTTTTATACAAGTAGGACTAGTAGAGTTACATTATCTGTTTTATTCATCATTATGATTTACACTGAATATTATATCTTGGAGAGCTTTCCATAGCAGTCTATAGAAATCTACTTTAATTTTTGTATAACCACATAGTATGTTGTTGATGTATAATGGGCTCCAATTAATTGACCCATGGGATAAAATCACCCACTTCACTGCTTTCATAATACATTTTGAGTGGTCACAATCTAAATCATAATCTGATATATTCTACCACGTCAATGCCTGACCTTTTTTGTAAATTTATCCGTCACAGTGACTGGGGACATGTCATGCTGCAAAACTCTTCTCTATGCTGCTTCTTTTTTCTTATCCTATTGCATGTAGCAATTTTTCTCCCCCAATTATTGAAACCGGCAAACAGCCATTGATGATTAAGCATCTAGGTACTAAAGTTTTTTCCTTTTTGCAATTACTGATTATAGCTTTTAGCTGTTTAACCCACCCATGGTTAGCTGTGCTGCTTAGACAGTATGCTGTCTGACTCCCACTAGGATCCTATAGATATCATCTCCCTGGAGCCTGGGTCACCATGGTAATGGGTGTGTGAGCTGTTTTTCAGGAAGTAGAACTCTTTGTCCACTTCAGGCTGGTTGAGACCACCAACTCATCAACTGGGCTCACGGAGATGTCCAGTAGGGGACCTTTTGATGTCAAGAGGCTAAAAACTCCACCCTCAGATCATGCTAACGCAGCCATTTTGTGAACATGGGTCCCATGAAGAGGCATGAAACCTGACAATGCTTGCACAGATCATCAATGACCTCACCTCTGCTCACCTCCAATCACCTCTCTCCACATTTCAGACTACCTTGCCCCATCCCATAAATATCCCTGAGTCCCTATTTTTCAGGGAAGTGTATATTTGAGGCTCATGCTCTCGCTTCCTCACATGACTGTCTTGTGAGTAAACTCTCTCTCTGCTGCAATCTTGTTGTCTCGGTGCTTGGCTTTCTGGGTGGCAAACAAAAACGAACCTGATTCAGTAACATTATCTCTACCAAATAACCTTCTTTAATCTCTCAAACCTTTTCTGAAGCTGTGAAAATATCACTAGACAGATCCCTTCATCAGACTGCTTTAATCCCACTCTTCACAGTATCAGAGTAAATGACAATATTGAAGGGTAAGATCCAGATCTTCTGCACCTTTGTAGTTCTTATCACAGAGAGGACACAATAGATATTCATTTTATTCAGAAACAACATCCAGGTTTTTTAATCCAGTGTTTCCCCACTTCCTCCTTGTACTTTTAAGATAACTGTTAAAATAGAAAATAGTAAAATTGCTAAAAGCATCAGTGAACCTAGTACAATTGTACTTACTAGTCACAAGATTTATATACATTTGAAAAAAATTATGCTTACATTGGGAGGTATATACAGCCTACCCATCCCATGCTTTATATCCACAGTGCTATTATTTTAGGTCCATGTTATCCCCTAGAGAGTCTTTCATCTAGAATCGGGACTAAGGATTTAATAATGTTATCCTTTAGTCTGTATAACTTTTCAGTAAGGGAATTTCAGTGAGGGGATTTTGAAACTATAAAAAAGAGAGTGTGTACAAATAAGAGCAATAATAGTAACAGACATTTTTGAGTGTCATTTTATAATTTTATTTAATCCTCACTCCCACCTTTAAGTATTTTATATTAGTACCCACTTTATGAAATAGGTTTTATTAGTTTTCTTTTGTTGAAGAGAAAAATAAATCTTAGAGATGTTATTGATGCATCAGTAAGTGGAAAAATCAAGATTTATACCTAGATTCATCTGAGCTCCATATCTAAAAAAGAAAGATAAAATTAAAAGGATTTGTGCAAAATTCCATTTGTTTGGGGCCCAGAAAAGCACTTCACAGGAGTAGGTATTTAGTAGAGGTTTGAGGCCTCTTCTATTCATATCTAAATTGTTTAGCAGCAAAAATTTAAATACTATCAGCATTTTTCCATGAGGAGGTTATCAATCAACAAATTTAAAAAACATTTTTGGAGTACAGCAATGCGTAAGGCACTTTGAAAAACATTCTGCATATGGAAACAGTCCCTTTAGTCAAAGAATTTTACAACTCATTAGAAGGATAAAGCTATACCTTTAAAAGATTTCTGTTTTACAACTGAGGTGGGATAGAAGCTCAGAAGAGACTGTGGTCATAAGAGATTCTTTCACAGAAGAGATGGGTTTCGAATTGAACCTAGAAGGAGGAAGAACATGAGCAAAGGCATGTGATAAGATTAGGAGAAGTTAAGACATGTGTAAAGGACAATTTGAATAAAGCAGAGAGAACATTCTTATTGAGAGTAACAGAAGAAAGGTATAAAGAGGTTGGTGGACATTTTTATCCCAGTTAGGATTCTCTCTGTTGCTCAGCAGACATCTTCAGCTTCTTCCCTCTCAATTGTCCTTGGTCTATAACCAAAAAATTTAAACAATTTTTGTATCAGGATAAGCAAACTACCAGAAAGTTGGCTAGGCTATAAAGAGTATATAACCCATTCCAAAGTTAACCACAAATGACTTTTGTATTTTATACTATACTGCATTGTTCATTCACTTTCTCTTTTCTATTATGTGGATTTTGGAGATGTGCCGACATATTAAAAAGGAAAAGCTTTCCAAAAAAGAAAAGCAAATAGCTCCTTCTCAATAGCACCACTGTATATTTTTGTATCAGTATCAAGCAATTCATTTTTTAGCTTATAGTTTTGTGAAACATTTGCTTGCAGAATAGTTTCTTTATGGCTTCCCATGTTGCAATAATTAGGAACAATGGTCATTTTCAGTTCAGGAGAACCTGAGGTAATCATGGCTTTCTGGAAGCAAATTCAGGTATTATTATGCCTACAAGATCTCAACACAGGCAGAACAGAACTCAGGAGCCACAGAGGCACAACTCCTGTTTTTGATTTCTCTGTTAATGGGGGCTACAGGCACTGGGTGGTGTGTATGGGGGTGAGAGAAGATTTCACTTATAAAAACAAAACAACTATGGGCCTGGCCCTGTGGCTGAGTGGTTAAAGTTCCATGCACTCTGCTTCAGCAGCCCAGGTTTGTGAGGTTGGATCCTGGACACGGACCTATTCCAATCACCAGGCATGCTATGGAGGTGTCCCACATAAAAAAAAAAAAAAAATAGAGGAAGATTGGCATAGATGTTAGCTCAGGGCTAATCTTCCTCAAGCAAAAAAAAAGAGGAAGATTGGAAACAGATGTTAGCTCAGGGCTAATCTTCCTTAGCAAAAAAGAAAAAAAACCCCACACAATACCACCACAACAAAACTATTTTTCTTTGTGGAGAAAGTTTTACTTCAGATTTCTGCTTATCTTGGCACAGGAAACCGGGTCATGTTTACCAGGGAATCTTTCACAACATTGGCATTATGTACCCACCTGATCTCACAAAGCACATTTCAGAAGCCCAAATAGGTACTCTTAATCACCAGTGTGTAATCAGCAGCATGTTCAGGGGATATGTGGCCCCATGCCTCGCATGTCTTTGTTCTATTGACATTTATTTACTTAGGCTGTTGAAATGTCCTCAGTCTCCAGCCCCCAAATCAAAGACTCCTCTTGGTGTCGATGTCAAAGTACATTTTTGAGAATCATGGACTTCTGCCCTTTCTTGCTTCTTTTCTCAACATAAAAAATTTAAAAGTATCACCCTATGGGGCATTCAACATTGTTGCTGTCAAAATAAATGTTGTATAATTCCTTTTTAGGATTATTTATTGAACTGACATTTCACTCTTTTCCTTCCTCTTTCAGAAATGATAAAAGAATGTGGCATGGAGTCTCAGATAATACACAGAACACATTGAAATGTACATTTATTGATCTATCCTATTAAATGCTGAGAGACTGAATACACAGATGAACAATGGCCAGCCGATATGACAACAGAACTCTGACCCAAAAGCTCTGCAGCAGCCAGTCCAGAACAGTTAGGACCTGGTCAATAACTGCCAGCTGTCCTTATTTTTGTGCCTACTTCCAACTCAGAGCCAACCAGAGAAAGCCAATTTTGCTCCCCAGTCAATTCCATAGGATGCCCCACTTCTGGTTATCCGACCACCAGCTTCCCCATGACAATAACCTCCAATTGGGGCATATGTGAAGCCTTCTCTTTTTTTACTATAAAGTTTTCCTACTCCTTGGCCTGCCTTTGAGTCTACACTACATTCAAGTATTGGTAGCTGACTCACTTACTATATAAAACTCTGAGTAAATAGCATCTGTGTTTTCTCATTTGAATTGTTTTTGTTTATGTCCACAATGTACTCCTCTCAAGGCCCTGATCAGCCAGCATACAGTCAAACAACACTGTAGGGACCGTAAAACATACATTAGGTTTTGAAAATAACTTCTAGGGACCAAACACACACCAGTCTTGTCTGTGAATCCTAAAAAATAATCAGACCAAAGGTAGTGAGCAATAGTTACCAAGATGTGTCATTATCACTCTGACTTCTGCCATTGGTTTCTACTTAAATTTTAATATCAGAACTTCAGCTTGAGTCTTACCAAAAAAACCCAACAACAACTGCAACAACAAAACAGAAATTTAGAAATCCACCTTTTAGAAATCAAAGTCAGTATGTGTGTCAAGAGCTGTCGCTCAATGGCAGTGTATGGCTTACTTTTGAATACTTGCAGTTCTATGTTGCTGGAATTTCAATTAGGCTACAATAAAAATATGTTTCATTAGAGGTTTGCTTATCGTTTGCTTCATGTTACTCCCCTATGTGGTACCTTTAGCCATTAGTATTGCCATACGTGTAAAATAACTGCTTATTTCCCCACAATACAACTCACAAGTTTTATTAACAGATCATATTCATTCTTTCTTCAGCAGGAATTGTACTCAACCAAATTTTGATGTAGCTGGATTTTATGTTCTGACTCTCTTGATCTCATCTTCCTGTGTCCTTTAACCCTCTCCTGTCTTCATGCTTTCTCTACTTCCATTTGAAAACTTGCTCTCAAAATGTCTGATAGTCAGCATCAAGAAGGAGTGAGCTCTTCCCTTCGACTCTCCCCTTTAAGACACAATTAAAAAGACATTCTTAAACCAATATGGGACATTCACACAACACAATAGACATCTGAGAGACCCACACAGCCATATGTCTGAAGGTGGAGGTGCTGGAACCCCCAGGAGGAAGTGGAAAGAGGTAAGGGGATCTCGTCTCCCTCCCTGGCAGCAACCTAGGGTGTGAGACTGCGCACAGCCCTGAGAGGAGAGGGGGGAGGGGTGGCTCTCCACAGGAATGCCTTTGATCTCCAAATTGCTTCCCAGCCATAGAAAAGCTCCACACAAAGGAGGCAAAGCTATTGCAGGGGTGTCTTCATCAAGCCAGGACCCCAGGAGAGCAGATAGCGAGGACAGAGTGAGGACACCCCTGGGATTGCACATGAGAAAGAAAGTGCCCTTCTGCTGCCTGGAGCACCAGCTTAGCCAGCCAGCCAGAGCAAGAAACCCCTACAAGAGCACCTGCACATACGTTAGTAAAGCAGCAGCTGTGAGCGGACAATCACAGATGGGCCCTATCAGCATAGATTACAAAGGACAGCCACAGACACCAGAGAATGCAGTGAGCTCAGAATACAGAACTCCTGCCCCCTCCCTCCAGTGGCAGCAGGTGGAACCTGTGACCAGATACTACCAATATGTGAAGGCACAAATCCTTCCCATCAAATAATATGAGGAGGTATATTAATACTCCAGACCAGAAGGAAAATTATAAGCAGGTACAGAAATTTACAATCTAAATGACAGACAATTCAAAACAGCTATCACAAAAAAACTCAATAAGTTACAAGAAAATCCAGAAAGACAATTCAATGAGATCATGAATAAAATTAACAAACAGAGGGAATTCTTCACAAAAGAGATTGAAACAATAAAGAAAAACCAATCAAAAATGTTGGAGATGAAAAACACAATGAAGTAAAGAAAAATCTGGAGTCCTTGAATAATGGAGCTGATATTATGGAGGACAGAATTAGCAGTTTGGAGGAGAGAAATATAGAAATGCTTCAGATGGAGGAGGAGAGAGTACTAAGACTAAAAAGAAATGAAGAAATTCTCTGAGAAATATCTGACTCTATTAAGAAAGGCAACATAAGGATTATAGGTATTCCAGAGGAAGAAGGGAGGGAGAAAGGAGAAGACAGCTTGTGCAAAGAAATAATAGCTGAGAACTTCCCAAACCTGAGAAAGAAGTTGGAATTACAGGTAAAATAAGCTAATAGAACTCCTAACTACATTAATGTAAAAAGACCTCTCCAAGCATAAGGTAGTAAAACTGGCAAAAGTCAATGACAAAGAAAAAACATTAAGGGCAGCAAGGCAGAAGAAAATATCTTACAAAGGAACTCCTATCAGGATTTCAGCAGATTTCTCAGCAGACCTCACATACTAGGAGAGAGTTGAATGATATATTCAAATCTTTGGAACACAAAAACTTTCAGCCAAGAATACTCTATCCAGTGAAAATATCCTTCAGATATGATGGAGAAATAATATCTTTCCCAGATAAACAAAAGCTGAGGGAGGTCGTTATCACAAGATCTCCCTACACAAACTGATCAAGAAGATCCTCATATCTGAAAAAAAAAGAAAAGGTTTACAAAGCCTTGAGCAAGGAGATAAATAGGCAGACAAAAATCAGAAAATTGCAGCTCTCTATCAGAACAGGTTAGCAAACAATTAAAACATTAAAGGGAAGGAAAACATCAAAAATAACTATAATCTTGTCATTTTAACCACAAACTCACAATACAAAATGGAATAAATTGCGACAATAACTTAGAAGGGGAACAGGAGGGGGATAGAAGTGCTTAGACTAGGGAAATATGAGGCTATCAGAAAATGGACTACCTCATCTATGAGATTTTTTATACAAACTTCATGGTAACCACTAAACAAATAATCAGAACAGAGACACAAATGATAAAGAGAAAACTGAGAAAACTGTCATAGAGAACTACTAAAGTGAATTGTCAGTCTGAAATACATTGGCTGAAAAACAAAGGAAACAGAAAACACCTGGAAAACAAGTGATAAAATGTGAGCATTAAGCCCTCATGTATCAATAATCACTCTAAATGTAAATAGATCAGATTCTCTACTCAAAAGACTCAGAGTGGTGGAGTGGATTAAAAAACAAGATGCAACAATATCCTGCCTCCAGGAAACACATCTTACCTCTAAAGAGAAACAGGTTCAGAGTCAAGGGATGGATAATTACAGGCCAATATCTCTGATGAACATAGATGCAAAATCCTCAACAAAATATTGGCAAACTGGATACAGCTATACATTAAAAGGATCATACATCATGTTCAAGTGGGATTTATACCAAGGACTCAGGGATGGTTCAACATCTGCAAATCAATCAATGTGACACACTGTATTAACAAAATGAGGAATAAAAACCACACATTGATCTCAATAGAAGCAGAGGAAGCATTTGACCAGATCCAACATCCATTTATGATAAAAACTCTTAATAAAATGGGCATAGAAGGAAAGTACCTCAACATAACAAAGGCCATATATGACAAACCAACAGCCAACATCATACTCAATGGGGAAAAACTGAAACTCATCTCTCTGACAAGAGGAACAAGACAAGTGTGCCCATTCTCACCACTCTTCTTCCACATATTACTGGAGGTTTTGGGCAGAGCAATCAGGCAAGAAAAAGAAATAAAGGGTATCTAAATTTGCAATGAAGAAGTGAAACTCTTGCTATTTGCAGATGACATGATTTTATATATGGAAAACCCTAAAGAATCCACCAGAAAACTATTAGAAATAATCAACAACTACAGCAAAGTTGCAGGGTACAAAATCAACTTACAAAAACCAGTTGCATTTCTATACTCTAATAACAAATTAACAGAAAGAGAACTCAACAGTACAATCCCATGTACAATCACAACAAAAAGAATAAAATATCTGGGAATAAATTTAACCAAGGGGGTGAAGGACCTACACAATGAAAGCCATAAGACATTACTGAAAAAATCAACGATGACATAACAAAATGGAAAGATATTCCATGCACATGGATTGGAAGAATAAATGTAGTTAAAGTGTCTATACTACCTAAAGAATTTACAGATTCAATGCAATCCCAATCAGAATCCTAATGACATTCTTCATGGAAATAGAACAAAGAATCCTAAAATTCATATGGGGCAACCAAAGACCCTGAATAGCTAAAGAAATCCTGAGAGAAAGAATAAAGCTAGAGGCATCACCAACCCTGATTTCAAAATATCCTACAAAGTTATAGTAATCAAAACAGCATGGTACTGGTACAAAAACAGACACACAGATCAATGGAACAGAATTGAAAACCCAGAAATAAAACTACATATCTACAGACAGCTAATCTTTGACAAAGGAGCAAAGAATACGTAATGGAGAAAGGAAAGTCTCTTCAACAAGTGTCGGGAAAACTGGACAGTCATATGCAAAAGAATGAAAGTAGACCATTATCTCATGTCATACACAAAAATAAACTCAAAACGATCAAAAACTTGAAGGTAAGATAAAACTCCTAGAAGAAAATATAGGCAGTACACTCTTTGACATTGCTCTTAGAAGAATCTTTTCAAATACCATGTCTATTCAGGCGAGGGAAACAAAGGAAAAAATAAACAAATGGGACTTCATCAGACTAACGAGCTTCTGGAAGGCAAAGGAAACCAGGAACAAAACAAAAAGACAACTCACCAACTGGGGGAAAATATTTGCAAATCATATACCCAACAAGGTGTTAATGTCCAAAATATAAAAAGAACTCACACAACTCAACAACAAAAAAATAACCTGATCAAAAGATGGGCAGAGGATATGAACAGACATTTTTCCAAAGAAGATATACAGATGACCAAGAGGCACATGAAAAAATGTTCAACATCACTAATAATCAGGGAAATGCAAATCAAAATTACACTGAGATATCACCTTACACCTGTTAGAATGGCTATAATCACCAAGACAAAAAATAACAAATGTTGGAGAGATTGTGGAGAAAAGGGAACCGTCATCCACTGCTGGTGGGAATGCAAACTAGTTCAGCCACTATGGAAAACAGTATGGAGATTTCTCAAAAAGTTAAAAATAGAAATACCATATGACCCAGCTATCCCACTGCTGGGTATTTACCCAAAAACTTGAAATCAACAATTCAAAGAGACTTATGCACCCCTATGTTTATTGCAGCATTATTCACAATTGCCAAGATGTGGAAGCAAGCCACGTGCCCCAAAACTGATGATTGGATGAAGAAGATGTGGTATATATATACAGTGGAATACTACTCGGTCAAAAAAACCCACAAAATTGTCCCACTAGCAACAACATGGATGGACCTTATGTTTAGCCAGACAGAGAAAGACAGACATCATATGATTTCACTCATAGGTGGAAGATAAACTAATACATGGACAAAGAGAACAGACTAGAGGGGAAGGGGGCTGGGGGTGGGTTTAAGGGGTAAAGGGACACATTTATATGGTGACTGACAAATAATAATGTACAACTGAAATTTCACAATGTTATAAACTATTACTACCTCAATAAAAAAATCTAATAACTAAACAACATTGAGGTATGCACGACTGAAAGTATGAGGTATGTGTGATTGTAGTAGACTTCAATATGCCGTTGTATCTGACAGGAAGTAAAATATAAGAAATTTGTCTTTGTATTTAGTAAGCACTTAATAAATATATCTTGGGGCCGGCCCAATGGCTCAGTGGTTAAGTGTGCATGTTCCGCTTTGGTGGTCCAGGGTTTGCCGGTTTGGATCCTGGATGTGGACATGGCACGGCTTGGCAAGCCATGCTGCGGTAGGCGTCCCACATATAAAGTAGAGGAAGATGGGCATGGATGTTAGCTCAGGGCCAGTCTTCCTCAGCAAAAAGGGGAGGATTGGCAGCAGATGTTAGCTCAGGGCTAATCTTCATCAAAAAAAAAATGCATATATCTTGAGTGTGTGTATGAATGAATATCATAACTTACATAAGTATCTAATTATTGAGACTTTCAGGCTTTTATTCAGTAGGAGGAATAAACTTTGCTAGGGTCTCATAAATCACGTTATGTAATATTCAAATTTACTCAGGAATAAAATCAGAGAAACGCCTTTTCAAAAGTCTCTTCTGTGACTTAGGGCATTTTATTTACTAATGGGTTTGTAAATATTAGAAGTACCCCTCATTCTCTAGATGCTTATATCTACAGTGTTTGTTGTCTATTTATGTTAATTTAAAGAACCAATGGTTAAAAATAAATACAATGGTAAATGATTTTTAAAATATTTATGTTAGGCTGTCAGGTGTTTGCTAAAATATTTTTCCATGGATTTAAAATCTATCAATCTTAGAACTAATTATTTGAAAAATTTTAACCATACTTTTAAGATTTTGCCAGCTAGGTAAATTGTCTTGACCTTGCCTTGACTACATCCATTATCTTCTTCAAAAATTCACTGTACCACTTCTGAGAAGAGTGTAAAGAACCAGTTATAAAACACACCTGAGCTCTTTTTGTCTTCTTGCCAACTCAGGGAAGTGATTGTACAACCTTGAGAGCAATTTTTATTTAGTCAAGTACTAGATGAAATAGGCTAATTGGCTGTTAGTGAGAAATTGAAAAAACATTTTTCTTCAAGAATAATATACTCAGGAATTATAAAATTATAGAACTCCAGACTTGGAAGCATTTTTAGATCATTTAATAGAGACCCTTCATTTTATGATAAAGGAACTAAAGAATAATTTAGAATTGACTGGACATTGACAACTATGTGAGAAGTAAAACATGGAAGAAGCCATAGGTAAACATCTCTGATCAGCACTTGCTTTGCCCATTGGAAAATTTCTCAATGACCTAGAAATTTCAGAAATTTGGATTCTTTCTTTTGGTGCTAAGTGAATAGCTGAAAGGATTCTCACTTGCCATTTCTTTTAACTGTGTCCAGACTTGTCCCCAGAATAGGAGAGGTAATAGTTTTGCTTTGTGTTGTAACACAAAGATTTTGATGGTAAAGAAATGTGAGGGAATTTGAAATTTTTGGCAACCATGTCCCAAGGATATAGAGGAATTTCTTGGAAATAATGCTAATGAAAATATATTAGTATTGACACTTTTTATTTTTTAATTTAGACGTAATTGACATATAACATTATATTAGTTTCAGGTGTACAACATAATGATTTGATATTTGTATATGTTGTGAAATGATCACCACGATAAATCTAGTCGACATCCATCACCATACATCGTTACAAAAAAAATTTTTTCTTGTGATGAGAACTTTTAAGATCTACCCTCTTAGCAACTTTCAGAAATGCAGTACAGTATTATTAACTGTATGGAGAGTTGCTATGCTGTCCATTATATCCTCATGATTTATTTATTTTATAACTGAAAGTTTGTACCTTTTGACCCACTTCACCCATTTCATCAGCCCCTAACCCACCCCCTGAGCTCTGGTAACCACATAGTCTGTTCTCTGTATCTATGAACTCAATTTGTTTTTTAGATTCCACATATAAATGAGATAATACAGTATTTGTCTTTCTCTGTCTGAATTATTTCACTTGGAACAATGCCTCAAGTTCCATCCATGTAGTCTCAGAAGGCAAAATTTTCTTCTTTTTTATGGCTAAATAATATTCGTATACACACACACACACACACATACACACACATACATATATAGCACATCTTTATCCATTCATCCATTGGTGGACACTTAGGTTGCTTCCATATCTTGGCTGTTGTAAATAATCCTACAATGAACATAAGGATGCATATATATTTTCGAGTTAGTGTTTTCATTTTCTTCAGATAAATACTCAGAAGTGGAATTTCTGGATCATACGGCAGTTCTATTTTAATTTTTTAAGGAGCCTCCATATTGTTTTCCATAGTGGCTGCAACAATTTATATTCCTACCAATAGCATACAAGGGTTCCCGTTTCTCCACATCCTCATCAACACTTGTTATTTCTTGTCTTTTTGATAATAGCCGTTCTAACAGGTGTAAGGTGATATCTTACTGTGGTTTTGCTCTGCATTTCCCCGATGATTAGTGATGTTGAGCACTTCTTGGTGTACCTGTTAACCATCTGTCTTCTTTGGAAAAATGTCTATTCAGATTAGCTGCCCATTTTTTAATCAGATTGCTTTTTTACAACACTTTTTATATACTGAGACAAAACAGTGATCTCTCTTAACCTCATTTTCAATGTAAAAGAGAGATAGTGGATGTGATGAACATCGGAGAGATAATAAGAGAAAGTGTAAGCTCCTGAGAATAATAACTGGGCAAACCGAGGTCCAGTGCCTAGTATCTGGAGGACCGGGCATTTAAAGCTATTTATTGAATGAAATAGGTGATTAGAAAAAATAGTTTTACCATAATAAAAAATATTTGAGCTCCTTCAAAGTTAAGGAAATTTTGGATGGAAATTTCTGTAGAGTGATGTTAGTCTTTCCATGATCAAGTTCTAACTTTTTTGCTATGTTTCCCCAAGAAACCTAAAGTTCTCCCAAGGAAGTTATATCAAATAGCATTGTTGAGAAGGGAGACAAAACAAAGATGGAAAAAAACATACACACGGATCATTTTAAAACAAGTAGAAAAAATTTTTAATCCTTAATAGTCTAAAATTAGATAAATTCCTGAAGGAAGGAGGAGAGTTACAGGATAGGATGGAAAGGGTATATATTTTGTCTTAAAAAGACAAGATAGAATACATGTCGAAAATCTATTTCCTGAAAATTTATCTTGCCTAATGTGCTATATATTTCTGTATTATTATGTAATTCTCCAAAATACCAAACTCAAATATATAACTTGTTAGGAGGAGAAGGTACCTAAATGAACATGACTTGGGAGTAAAATTCAGAAGAGAAAAATAATTAATAGGAGCTCATTGGCAATCACTGGAATTCTGCTCAAAACTTAGCTCCTTTCAGTCCAGATAAATGGTATACTTTACTGGCTATCTAAAAGCAAAAAAATCGACTTCTATGGTTTCTTTCATACTTTTGTGCATGGAATAAACTTTTAAAAAACACTCATTGTTCCATAAAGTAGCTATTTTTCACCTGTCTTTTCTCACTATGATTTTAGAACATCCACCTTGGAGCAAAAAAAAATCTGTTTTGTAATGTCAGTGTTTCAGTGTGCTCAGATTCATCTAAAAAACTTAATTTTTTAGGGCTTACTGTCCAGGACTGAAGTATCTGGAGCAAAAGATTCAGATTGCATTGCCCTGATTTTCAGTTCTTTAGGTGCACAGGATGACCTGAGTGTATCAAAGGGGTCCTGAAGGAACCGTGGAGGAGACACATGCATTATGTGAAACCTGTCACTCACAAGGTGAGTGTCGATTGTGAGCATGGCCCACTCTAGGTGCACTGTCTGTGCCAAATGATCCAGCCAGCCTTGGGAGGTGTTGTCACTTTTGATGATAGACTGATTAGATAAATGTTGAAAATCCAAGTTAGTAAACCAGCTACGTGTTTCAGACTTTCACAAAGATTATGACTTATTAAGAAAGTTTCTTCTCCCTTCTCTAATAAAAGAGAATAATACTACAAAGGTATTTTGACCTACTGAATTGTAAAACTATTAAAATCCTTAGATCTAAAATTTCTCACCATGGTTAAAAAAAATGGAAAGAATTATAAATAAAACTACTTCAGAAGATTCTACAGGTAAAAAAAAAAAAATAGAAAGAATGCTTATCTAGATATGCATGATCTCGTTATTAACCATAACTATATGTATTAGCTCATATGAAGAAGTTCAACAAGGGATAATAGTAGATTATGAAAGCATTCACTTCAAGTTCTATAATAGAAATATTGAATAACAGAACATTTCATGTACTGCTAAATATTCTATGCAGAGAGAATAGCACATAGGAGAGCATGATAGAGAATAAGTCCATGGTATGGTTAGAACACTATGAATTACTTGATATAGAGAATGGGTTGCAACAAGAACTCCCAGTAAGAACAAAAAGCAGTTTGTTCCATCCAGACCTTAATATGTCATGAGAGTCTGAGTGGATTTGGTCCTGGACAGAAAGACACTGTGACTGATAGGAATTTTAGAAAAATTGTTCCAGGTATAGAACAGATGAGAAGGAAATGAGACTGAAAGTGGGAGATTAGTTGAGAGATTTTTGCAATAGATATGGGTGTGGAATTATAAAGCCTTGAACTAGAGAATAGTAGAGAGATAAAGGAAAGGTGATAGATATAAGAGATGATAACGTGTAATCCACAGGACTTTCGGATTAATTGGTTGGAAGAGGTAAAAAGAGAGTCAGAAAACTAGAGTGACTTAACTTCCTTGCTTGAGAAACTAGGCGGATGGTCATACTTGGGAAAGATGTTGAGTTTCACTATGAAAACGTAAAATTCACAGTACCTGTGGATATAGAGAGATCCAGCAGATAGTCAGATATATGAACCAAGGGAAAAAATCCGTGCTGGAGATTTAGGGTTGACATTTATTAACACATTTGGAGCTGGGAAAGTGATGGGCATGAATAAAACTGTGTAGCAAAAAGGAGCCTTATTCACAGAGGAAGAGGAAGTAATGAAATAAATTGGATGCAATAACGAAAAACTGGGAGAAAGTCATATGTCAAATGCTACATATAGGTCAAATAAGACAAAGTTTTCCATTGTTTTCAAGAAGTGCAAGTTGGCAAGAGCAGTTTCACCAGAGATTGCAGAGGGCTGAAGTATGAATGAGGATATTGATGTAGTGAGTGTAATGTTCTCTACCAAAAATGAAATCCGGGAGTTGAAAGCATGGGCTCTGGAGGCAGCTGCTTTGATTGGCTCTGTGACTTTGAGCAAGTTATATAACTATGCTGTGCCTCAGTTTCCTCATCTGTAAAAAGCAACATTATGAGTACCTAATTAAGAGAATTAAAGGGACTAATACATATAGAATATTCAGATGCCTGGCACATAGTAACTAGCCAATTTGCATTAGAGATGTTATTATTATTAAGTGACTTGCCTGAAAAGTGTAGAAGAGTTTAAGGTGACTGAAGGAATAAAGTGGAAGAGAGAGGTTTTGGCTTTTCGGCTGTTTTTCAGGGTTTTTGTTGTTGTTGTTGTTGCTGCTGTTTAACTTAGGAGGGAGTCGTGAAAGAAAATATTTAGTAGAGAGGAAGGGGGTGGAGATAGAGGAATGTTATAAGTAAGAAGGAAATTTAAGTTGGTGCAAAGAGATGGGATTCAGAGCTAAGCTGAAATGATTATCTCGAAAAAAACATCTTTGCATTGAGATGGGGAGGAGGGGGAGATGGATGAAATACAAGGAAATATTTTTGAATGTAGCTGTCTAGGAAACCAAAGGTGCTCTCACATGGCAGCCTCTATTCTCTACATAGTGTAATGAGTCAAGGCAGGACAGAGAAGGAGCCACGGTAGCTAGAAGACTTTTAAATTCACTCGCAAATGTTGAAGAATATAAATTTTCAGAGTACCTTTGCCAGAAGAAAAGGATGGCTTAGCTAAGTACCTTGGTCTTCTTTCTTCCTCTGAGAGAAGGCGAGAAAGAGGGAGGGAGGGAGAGAGAGAAATTGCTTGTATAATCATTAGGGAAACTTCACACATCAAATGTACTGACCCATATACATATGACAGCTGTTTTCTCCTTGATGAAAGGCTCTCACTAAATGCTTCTCTGCCTTCATTTCAGATTTTGCGTGTGTTCTCTAAGCTTTATTTAATCATTGTTTTCATACTCCCTCCCAAAGCCATCTAGTTTTTGCTCTTTTTTGCTCCTGATTATCTTTTCTAGCAAAAGTCTTTAAATCTTGTTTTTATTTTCCTAGTGGCTTATAGAATATCTGTCCTTTTTTTTTGCTTCCAGATATTCTTCTGCAGTCCACAGTAGACATTTTACAGCTGTGTTTGAGAGAGACTCTGGTCTCCATCTGTTGTTCTGCATAAGCTTTGCTCTCTTCAGGGCAAGCATACGTATTTGTTCTGAGGTTAAATACACCTAGATGCTATTTCTAGAAAAAGAGAAAGCTTGAGGCAGCACAAAAGAGATTCTTATTTTGTCAGATGTGTTAACAACACATAAAAATGCTTAATTTACTCGGGTCATATCTTACTGAATTGTACTGTCCACTGCTAACTCAGTAAAATCTTTGACACAGAGAATATCATTTTTTGGCTGCTGATATACCTTGAAAAGATTCCTTGGGCAATTATTGTTTGAAGGCGAGAAAAGCCCTGGGAAAAGTTGTGCATTCAAGGCAGGAAACCACTTTTTAGCAACATATATTGATAATTAACTTCATAAAGGGAGCTAAGGAAGATATAAAAGAAATGTAAGATTATAACTCTTGTCTTTATATAACAATCTAAAGGGAAAACAGGATGGACTTTGAAAACTAGCTTATTTATACAAGGACATATATGTATTACATATGTATGTATGTAGGTATATGTACATACATAAATGACATTGTAGAGGCTATGTAAGCAAGTTCTTGGCGTGTCCCCAAAGTAGAGGTTAGAATTTTTTCCTGAGGAGATGAAGTTTGAAGAAGGTAGCAACCGAAGAAGAGAGGAGTATGAACTGACAGGGTAAGTAACAAAGAAAGACAAAGAAGCGAGAATAATGAGTAAAAGAGAGAGACAAGAGATTTGCTTTATTGGGTGCTATAGCAGGTGATATGATGACTCAAGAAAATAAAGTAAACCTGGTGGTTAAGAAGCTCAAGTGTCTGTACCAGAGAGACTGGGCAATGGAAATCCACTGTTATTTTCCACTATATGGATATGAGTGATCAAAATAGAATTGGAGGGAAATGATTTTACTTGAAGAACGAATAGATTGAGAGGACAATAAGTTAGAAGTTAAGAAAGTGAAATACTATGTGGTGGATATCAAATGGCTTTCACAAATGTAAGGCAATCATTAGGACTGAGCTTGCAAAATGACAGAAAAAGAATCGAGAGCATTATACCTGATATTTGCAGAAGAAGGATAGACAGGACTGGAAGATGAATAAGGTGATATAAAATATGGTGATAAAAGTTAGAGAAGCTCATTCAATCATTTCTTCCTTCCTTCCATCAATCATTTATTTCTTCGTGTATCCAACCACTAATGAAGTAAGCAATTTAGATTACTACAATGAGCAAAAGATTAGAGTAAGAAGACAGACTGAGTACTCACTCCTGACTACTTAAAGTCTCTTTAAAATAGCTTAATCTGAAACTTGGTTTCTTCATCTGTGCCATGTTAAAAGTAAAATGTTTCCACTCATGAGGATCAAATTAGATATTTGTAGTAATCAGAGCCCTTGCACATGTAATTGAAATGTACTCTTTGACATGTGTAAACCCCAGTTTCTGTGTAGATAAGGTTTGTGAAAATATTATGAAAAGCATAAAGTCACAAATGAAGTTAGTGTATATTATTATTGCATTACATACTCTGGGCCCAGCATGACAGTAAGTGCTAAAGGGGAAGTAGAGTTAAGGTAAAATGTGCTCCCTGCCCTCAAGGGACCAGGACAAATATACATAAAATAATTGAGTAACAGTGCAAATTAGTGTCTGATAAGGGCAGGAAAGAGGCCTAAAGTTTTGAGGTCTGAGGTTCTTGGAAAGGCCATATGGAGGAGTCAAGACTTGAATTAGGGTTTAGGTACAGATAGAATTTAGTTAGGCAAATACATTGTAACATATGATGACCTTGAAGATCTTTCTTAAATCCTTCAGGGATACGGCTTGTTTACCTTTTTAAAAACATTTCATTTCCAAACCTCACCAAATACTGTATATTTACATCATCCTGGAAAGTGTAACAAAAACTATCATTAGATGGGACTCAGACCAAATATATTTGTAGCTGTGGAAGGCAAATCAAAAGAGGGCAAAGTCAGCTGGTCACCCAAGTTAAAGTCATTAACTGATATCATCTTATTCTAGCTTTACCAGAATCATAAAGAGACTTCATTTGATATAGAATGCTAAATTCCCAATAGAAATGTCCCAATGAATTTTTCTAGTATGAGGTAAAGTGCACTTTAAATCACAGAACATTGGTAGAGACATGGTGTCATCCCAAAAGTTTCACCATAAGAAAATTAGTGTTCAACTTTTAATTAAGAATGATTTCAAAACTGCTTACTGACTCAGTTGAAACAAGTTCGCTACTCACATGAATAGCATTGTTATCCAACGTACCGTTTCGAAATTATGTAAGAACTCATCCTGGGAGCTCGGTCTTATTGTGTCGCTGAGCAACAACCTCCCCTGTCATTCATCTGACAACTTGGCAGGAAAACTTTGTTTAAGATTGAACTTCACTGTTTTTCGTTTAAAAAGAAGTTGGGAGACTAGTAAATTGTTCTCTGTTCTCTACTGAGTTATTATTATAGTACGTAGCTAGCTATTTTCTCTCTGTTGATACTGCAACGAGACTATTCCTTCTTATGAAATCATGACTAGAATTTAATGTTTTAAAGTAACAGTATGTTTTGTTTGTTTAAAAATGCATAAAAATTTTCTTCCAAAATACTTCTATTGTGATACAGTTCAAGTGTACAGTGAATAACAAGATCCTTCTTAGCTAATAATAAGTACGAATGCTTATTTGGTACTTAACTACATGCTGTGTACTATGTTAGGCACATTATTTTCATTATTTCAGGTTTCTGCCTAAATATCACCTTATCAGAGAGTTCTACCCTATCCGCCTTAACTCCCCCACTCACAACTCTTGATCCCCTTACCTGTCTTATTTTACTCATAAGACTTTTTTAGCCAAGTAATATAATATATGTTTATTTGTTAAATTACTTATCATCTGTCTACGCCCTCTAGAACTACCCTGTCCCATAGGAAACCACTGGCAACATATGGCTATTTCATTTTTTCCCATAGATTCTTTGTAATAATAAAAGCAATTAAGTAGATCACACAGCACAATATTAGCTGAATGGACGCATGGTAGAGAAAAGCAAGTTGCATTACATGAGCATGGTTAATTATAATCAAGTTCGTGGTTTCAGTGTCTGGGTAGGCCAATTAGTTTTATAATTCATAACAAAGTGTATTCTCAGCCCTAAAGTTATATAATAAAATTGTACCATTGACACAAAAAACAAGAAACATCAGCCAAATAAGTTTTATAAGAGAAAACACAGATCCCTTTTTACTACATGAAAAACTTCTAAAATTAACATTTTTGCCAACAATGTAAGAATAGCCTATTTATTGTATTTATAAGAATAATACAATGATGAATTATCATGGGAGTGTAGCTTCTATTTTCTTCATAAATTCCCCTGCACTGTGTCTTATTTGGGGGACATTTACCTTTAGTAAGAATCCCTTGAAGTAGTAATCATGAACTGACTCCCAAAGAACTCCACAAACACTACCTCATTTGTTTCTAGATAAGAAAAACAGATATGTGTTGTCAATTTGTTTTGATCTGCAAGATCTACACATTTTATACTTAAACCATTTCTTCTGTTCTTTTCAAACTTTATTTTCAATTTTATTTACACACGTTCTCTTGAAGGGAATGCCATACATGCTCCTTATCTGCTAAGATTTGGAGTGTGAAAAGGGAACAGAGATCACTCGAAACTCGCAAACGCTCCCCGACAGCCTAGTCTGCTCTTGCTCTCTCCCCCTCACCACTGTAGACACGATCCCTTAGTCAGAACGAGCAGCTAAAGTCTCGTGAGCAGTGACTCTCAAACACTGAGATGAGCAAAGAGAGATGTCACCACGTATTTAGGTCTCAGGAAAAGAAGCTAGCCAACCAAAGAGCTAATATGGGAGAAAGAATAGAACAAACAAAAAAACAAGTTAAATCTAACAGATCTCCTAGTGAGGTTTTGAGTAGATGTCAAATTCATGAAAAAGAAACAGCTAAAGATAAAGAAATTAAAAATATAATTTTAAAAGTCTCATTAGTTGCCCTTAATCACAAATATGGCTATAGTCAAAGAAAGAAGTAGTTAGCTGGAAATGAAGATGAAGATTTTCTGCAGGATAAGTGCAAATGCATAGATTGATAGCATAAAACAAAATGTTATAAACATAGAAAACAAAATCAGAAGTTCAAAAATCCACCTGAAAATATATACAGAGCTCAAAACAGAGAATGAAAGAGAGTAGACGATAAAATAGAAAAAAATCAATCCGTAATGGCTATGCAGCTATTCACACAGAAATTTCTTTAAACTGTATGAGCTGGGGTTTAAAAAAAAGACAGATACTTCTACTTATTTAGGTTAAGTCTCAGAGCACCAGGAATAAAAATGAAATTTTAAAAGCTGCTTTGGAGAGATAAAAATATATAAATAAATATAAACATAAGATAATAAATGACAAAATGTAGTAAAACAAAAATATTAAAAAAATAAAATATAATAGTGGCTGGCCCAGTGGCATAGTGGTTAAGTTTGTGTGCTCTGTTTCGGTGGCCCAGTTTTCGCGGGTTCAGATCCCAGGTGTGGAACTACACACTGCTCATCAAGACATGCTGTGGCGGTGTCCCACATACAGAACAGAGGAAGATTGGCACAGATATTAGCTCAACAACAGTCTTCCTCGAGCAAAAAGAGGAAGATTGGCAACAGATATTAGCCCAGGGCCAATCTTTCTTACCAAAAAATAAATAAATAAAAATAAATAAAAAGAAAATAATAATAAATAAAATATACCCACCAGAGTGGCATCACTATTCCCATTGATAACATTTGGTGACAGAAAGCAATGGAGCAGTAACTTCAAGTTCCCAGGGGAACTTACTCTGTTTTGTTTTGTTTTGTTTTTTGAGGAAGACTGTGCCCATCTTCCTCTACTTTATATGTGGGGCACCCACCACAGCATGGCTTGTAGGTCCACACCTGGGATCCGAACTGGCGAACTCCCAGCCACTGGGGCAGAACTTATGAACTTAACTGCTCCACCACCAGGCCAACCCCCTGAGGGTAACTTATTCTGACTGCAAAATCTATATCCAACTAATTAGTGTGGTGACAAAATAAGGAAATTTCTAAATATGTGAGGATATAGAAATTTTGCACAAACTTTTTTGAAGAAATTAATAGAACATATACTGTAGAAGAATAAATAATAAATCCAAGAAGAAGGAAGATATGATAGACAACAAATAATTGTAAAGAAATAATCCAATCCAACATGTGTTAAACTTAAATACTAAATTTTTTAAAAATCTGATTTTTAACTCTCAGATGCTCTAAAAGGAGACTGAAGAGATGAAGAAAATAGAATTATTCTAACAAATTTTTGTCAGGGGAGAATATAAATTCTAATTATCATTGGAGTTTGAGTTTGTTGAGTTTGCCATGACGAAATACCACAGTCCAGGTGGCTTAAAGAACAGAAGTTAATTTTCTCACAGTCCTAGAGGCTAAACTTTCTAAATCATGGTGTCGGCAGCATAATTTCTTCTGAGGCCTCTCTTTGACTTGTAGATGGCCATCCTCTCCCTGTGTCTTCACAGTCTTTCCTGTGATAGGATCTGTGTCTTAATCTCCTCTTCTTACAACGTCAGCAGTCATAATAGATCAGGGCCCATCTTAATGATCTCATTTAGACTTATTTCCTCTTTAAGACCCTAGCTCCAAATGCATTCACATTCTGAGGTATGAATGCTGGTGGATTATTGTTAACTTAATCAGGCGGTGACTCAATTACAGCCGCTATTCCAGATGCAGTTCCATTGCTTCAGCAAAGTAACATTCTCTCATACTCGGTATATAGGGACTGATCTGACAAGTACTTTTTCTCAGTTTCTGTTGGTAAAGACTGCCAGAAGCAGTTTTCTTCAGCTGGCAAGGCCAGCAATGTACCTTTCCTGTTCTGCTTCACGGTTATATCAACTCTCCAGCTCTATGTCATCGTTTAATATGCAGTGATCTTGATCACCTTTTCCCTACACAAGTTATCACACTGGTCCGTTACTGTGATGATATTATGCTCACTGACCTGACCTGATGAGCTAGAAGTAGCTACTACTCTAGACATATTGGTGAGTCATTTGTGCATCAAAAGGTAGGCAATACATCCCACAAAAATACAGAGACTTTCCACTTCAGAAAGGGAGATCATTTAGATAATCTGGGTAGACCTGATTCAATCCGTTGAATGGTCCTAAGAACAGAGCTGAGGCTTCCTAGAAGAAGAAGAAATTCCACCTGTGGACAGCAGCTTCAGCCCACCTCCAGAGTTCCAGCCTGCCCTATGGACTTGCCTAGCCAGCCTGAGCAATTGCATAGGCTAATTCCGTGCAATAAATCTCTTAATCTCTATCTCCCACTGTTTCTGTCCCCTGGATGAACACTGACTGATATGGATTTCGGCACCAAGAGTACTTGTAAGAAAGCAGACAGTGGTAGGCTGAATAATCACATTCACCCTTCCCTAGGATGTCCATGTCCTAATTTCTGTATTGATACAGAAGAGACTAAAAAAAATTATGGCACTCTTTTGTGCACCTTTATGCAAGTAAATTTGAAAGCCTAAGTGAAATGCATAATTTCTTAGGAAAATACAGGTTACCAAAATTGAAAGCTTGAAAAAGACCAACTCCCACAGATAAAGTAGGCAATTTTATCAAGGATCCAGCTAACAGAAAAGCACAGGCCCAGATGTATTCAAGGTGAATTCTAACCACCAGATATTTCAACTGCTAGAGAAATTTATTTGGATCATGGAAAAAGAGAAAACTTTCCAACCATTTTTATGTAGCAAGTACAATGTTGACATTTAAATCTAACAAAGATAGCACAAAAAAGAAAATTGCAGACTAATATTGCTTATGAATACTGAAAGAAAAATCCTAAGTAAGATATTAACTATTTGACTTCAATACACATTAAGTAAACAAGACCAAGGAGAATGTATATGATGAATCTAAGGGTATAGATTAAGAGAAAATATTTACAACACATATAACAAACAATTAATATCCAGAATATATGAAGGATTCATTCAATCAATAAGAAAACCAAACAGAAAAAATGAGCAAAGGTTACAAATAAGCATTCAAAGGAAAAGCAATAAAAAACATAAAATTCATATTGATGAAGTATAGGGAAAAATGCATAGCCATGTTCTATTGGTGGGACTATGGAAAGCAAAGCCCTGTTGTAATAATTTCAGCAAAATTTAAATGCGCATCTTTCCATCTTGAGTTCCAATTCTTATTATCTAAAAGAAATTCATTATTTCTATACACAAAGATCCATGTACATCCAAAATGTTTACTCTAGTATTTCTGCAACTGAAAAAAACTTGAAATAATCCAAAGATTGAATAATAGGAAAATGGTTAAGTTCTAGACATGCATACTACAAAATACACAGCAGCTATTTAAAATATAAGCATTAAATCTGTACCAGTGATATGAAACTATCTCCAATATATTGTGAAAAGTGAAGAAAGCAAGTCATAAAACAAGTAAAATAGTATGATACCACCTATGGAGTAAAAGAACAATTATATATAAATTACTACCTCCACATATGCCAATGTATTTAAAACAATTTTAAGGATGCACAACAAACGATTCACAGTAGCTACTTCAGGAAACCGCAGCACCTTGGGATTCTGGGTTAGAAGCTGAAGAAGGACGTTAACATTCAACTCTACTTACATCTGCATTTTTAGTGTTTTAGGATGATGATATATCATAAAGTTTAAAAAGTCCTGTATTATAATAGAGATTTCTTGAAACTATATCGTGCCCTGGTAGAGGTTAAGTTAGCCAATTCATCCTTCTCCCAGGACAGAATCACAGCCTGTGACTTGTTTTCTATTGTTTGATTCAATTTCTTTTGAAAGGTCGCCACTTGCATCCCTTGTCACATTTCCCAAGCGGTACGACTAACATTTCTGTGACCGGTTAGCTCAGTTAGCTTGAGTACAATGCTAAAAACATTGGAATTAATATTTGCATAGAGTTTTATTTTAGCTCTGTTCTCAGAAAATGGACTATATTGTTAAGTTCTACATCCTTCAAATATGGAATCAACCCAGACCCATCATATGCCAATCCAATACCATCATATGCCACTGGTCTCCAGAAAAAACTACTTGTGAAGGCCCTGGCTCATTATTAGATTTATCACTTGATGGATTTAATTGACATTAGACAGCAGGTACTGGATTCTGGGTAAACAAAGGAGAGCAAAAAGGACATGGCTCTTTCCCTCAGAGTTTATAGTTTAGAGTCAAGAGAAAATCATGTGAAGAATTACAGTGAAGTGTGAAACATACAATGACATGAAAAACACAGTACAATCTAGGAGTACAAAAAGTCTAGCAAGTCAGGGAAGGCTTCCCAGGGGAAGTCACATTTAAGGTGAGACACAAAGAATGAGTGAGAGTTAGGTAAAGAGTTGAGGAACGCTCTATGCATCTCACAGAGTTACCGTTTCCCACCAAAAGTCAATAAAGACACAAGTACTTAGATCTTTTCAATATGGCCCTAGATATCCACCTGTCTTAGTCCGTTCAGGCTGCTATAAAAAAATACCACAGACTAGGTGGCGTATAAACAACAGAAATTTAACTCTCACAGTTCTGGAGACTGGGAAGTCCAAGATCAAGGCACAAGCAGATTCCATGTCTGGGGATGTCACCTTTCCTGGTTCATAGACCAAATCCTTTTTGCTGTAATCTCACATGGCAGAAGGGGTGAGGGATCTCTCTGGGGTCTCTTTCATAATGGCACTAATCCTATTTATGAGGGATACACCCTCGTAACTTAATCACCTCCCAAAGGTCCCTCCTTCAAATACCATCACACTGGGGATTAAGTTTCAGCATATGAATTTGGGGAGGACACAAATACTCAGTCTATAGTGCTAACCAAATGTTATGCTACCAGCAAAATTGCTATAGTATGGATAATTTAGTGATAATTTACAATATAAACTTTGTAAAAAGTCTGCAAATTGTAAGTAAATTGTAATTGTTGAAATATGAGGAAATTTCAGGAATTGTACTAATATAAAAATTTGACATAGCTTTTCAGAAGGAGGAAGAGATCCTTGAACCCTGGCTTCTCACCGAATATTTGCACTTACTGGAGGGGAATGTGGGCAGTGGGAGAGGAGATTGTCAAAGACAGACCGTCAGGTGGTTTTGTTTTGTTTTTTTTTTCAAATTTCTTTCATTTTGTTGTATTTCACTTCCAGAGTACAAAAATGTCTGTCCTGTTACCAAACCCATCATAACACTGTCTTGCTTTTGTCCACATCATCCCGCTTCTGAGAAATGCCCATCCTTTACTTTACTAACTGATAACTCCCATTGATTTTTTCAAGACTGAGCTCTTGTTCTGTGAAGCTTTCACTCAAGGCAATACTGTTCTCCTACAGTGCTGTGTGGTGCCTCCACACTTGTTCGATGTTTACATGTCCACATCTTCTGCTACATTATGAGCTCTATGACATCAAGGTCTATGCCTTATTTACACTTCAATCCTCAGAGTCAGTATGGCACCTGGCAAGTAGTCAACCTATAAAAAAGAAAAGTAATTATATTTCAAGTTTATATTACTTGGGAATTAGCTTAATCACTCATATCTAGAAGCTATAAAACCAGGCTGGATATCTTGCCCTTGCCCTTGGGACTTCTGCAGTCACCCAAGGCAGTCTAACTGAGGTATCTGCTTTGTATATTCTAAGAAATGAGTCACAATAGCCTTTTAACCTTAAAAATATCAGTTCCTGCTCTGTGAGATGTGACTTAGTCCAATATTGAAGGCCTCTGCTATTCCTTTGAAACTCTAACATCCAATTCAAAAAGTTATATTAAATACATTCTATGCATTCCTCTGCCTATCTGATTCACCAGTTCATCTCTGAAGACAGGAAATGCCCTTGAGAAGAGCCTGCTATGGTATCTAAAAGGCTATTAAAACATTCATGTTTTATGGCCTATTGTTTCTTTTCCAGGCACCCCTGCTGCCAAAAATAAAGAAGAAAGTGCTTAAGTTGTTGTATCCCACTTCATCCTATATTTTTCCAGAGGGAAATGATGGATGTTAGTGGTTTGGAGATAGAAGGCAGTTGGGGGTTTGACCAAGCACATCTTAACAGTAGTGCCAGCTTCCCAATCAATGACATGCAAAAGAACAGCCACTCTAGTAGTATTCTTAGTCTTTGAGGTTTAAACCATAAGCCACACGCTTCAACTGTAAGCAACTGAATAATTCATTAGTCATCAATTTTATAACCATTAATTTACAAGAAATGCTTTTCTAGTCAATAATTTATTATTACAAAATATACTGAGAATAACACAAATGTTCAACTGTAGAAGATTAATTATAATATGGCATGTAAACAAATACTGTTCACTCATTTAAAAATGAGTTTATGGATTCTGATTTGTGCTGGGAATATGCATCATAAAAATGACATAAATATTAAATGGTGAGAGAGAATTCTTGTATGTCACATTTCATTTTAAATGTTTTCTAATACAAAAAGTACATTTGTGTATTTTAAAAGTAAAATGATACAAAAAAGAATAAAGAAAAAACCTCAGAAGATGAAATTTGGGAGATATATATGAATTTTATAAGCATAAAAGTACTAGTATCAATAAGATCTAACGTTTATGGTGTTTTATTATATATCACTAATCTTTGTAAACAATTTGCATGTATGAAGCTAATCCTCACAACCAACCTGAGACAGATACTATTATGTTTCCTCTTATACAGAAGAGGAAGCTGAGACATGGAGAGATTAAGCAAATTGCTTACAGTTGGGATTTGATACCAGAAAATCTTGTTCCAGAGTCTGAACTCTTAACCAGCACAACTATGCAGTCTCAGTTGTAACCAAAATGATGAGTTAATGAAATCACTCAAGGAGCTTAGGCAGTGGACCAAAGACACAGCTTTGGGAAACATCACTAAAAGATACGCAGACATGATGTAACCCAAAAAATAACCAATAACACCAAAAAAACTGTTATAGAAATATGAAGAAAACTAGATGACGTGAAGCCAACTAATCCAGGGCAGAAAGAGATTTTTCAATAAGACAAGAATCAACCTGCCCGAGGCTGCTGAAAAGGCAAGATAGGGATGGAGTTGCTCATTGATTATGTTTTGATTGGTAGAGTTTTTTGTTCATTTTTGATGGAGAGAAATCAGGTAGCTTTAGTTTGAATGAAAACATTATTATTAAAAGTGAAAACATTCAATATGCTGATATTATGCTAAGTTAAAATTAAGAAAATGTTAATAATAATAGATAATCGGGGACAGATAAAATGGTGCCAACAATGAACTTGCTCAGGGCCGTTTTTCTTCCTTTTCTTTCTTTTCTTTCGGTAAGAAGGTTTAACATAAGATCTATTCTCTTAACAAATCTTTAAGTGCACAATACTTTTTAACTATAGACAACGTTTTATAGCAGATCTCTGGAATTTATTTATCTTGCCCAACTGAAACTTTATACCTGTTGAATAAAAACTGCCCATTTTCCCCTCTCTTGAGCCTCTGACAACCACCACTCTATTGTATGCTTCTACCACTTTGACTATTTTAAGTACTTCATGTAGGTGGAATCGCACAGTATTAGTCCTTCTATGACTGGCTTATTTCACTTAGCATAATGTCCTCAAAGTTCATCCATGTTGTCACATATTACAGGATTTTTTTCTTTTTTAAGGCTGAACAATATCCTACTGTAAGAATAGACCACATTTTCTTTATCTATTTACCCATCAATGGACATTTAAGTTGTTTCCACATCTTGGCTATAGAGAATAGTGCTGCAATGAACATGGGAATGCTAATATCACGTTAAGATACTGCTTTCAGATTTTATTTTTGATAAATACCCAGAAGTGGGATTGTTGGATCATATAGTAGTTCTATTTTTAAATTTTTGAGGAATCGCCATACTGTTTTCTATAGTGGCTGCACTATTTTGCATTCCCACCAATAGTATACAAAGATCACAATGTCTCCATATCTTTACCAACACTGGTTTTTTGCTTTTTGATAATGGCCATCCTAACAGGTATGAGGGGAGACCTCAGTGTGGTTTTGATTTGCATTTCCCTAATGATCTATGACATGGACCAACTTTTCATATACCTGTTGGATATTTGTGTGTCTTCTTTAGAGAAATGTCTATTCTAATCCATTGCCTATTTTTTAATTTGGTCATTATTATCGCTATTAAGTTGTAGGAATTCCTTATATATTTTGTAGATTAACCCCTTATCAGATACATGGTTTGCAAATATTTTCTCCCATCCCATAAGTTATCTTTTCACTTTGTTGACTGTTCCCTTTCCTGAGCAGAGCCATTTAGTTTGGTGTAGCCCCACTTGTCTCTTTTTGGTTTTGTTGCCTGTGCTTTTGGTGTCATATCCAAGAAATCATTGCCAAATCAATGTCATAAAATTTTTCCCAAGTTTTCTATTAGGAGTTTTAAAGTTTCACATCTTATGCTTAAGTCTTTAATGCATTTTGAGTTAATTTTTGCCTATGGTGTAAGATAAGGGCCCACTTTCATTCTTTTGCATGTGGATATCCAGTTTTTCCAGCACCATTTGTTGAAGAGACTATCCTTTCACTATTGTATATCTTGGTGGTCTCATCAAAAATCAGTTGTCCATATATGTGTAGATGTGTTTATGGGCTCTCTATACTGTTCCAGTGGTCAATATGCCTGTCTTTATGTCAGTACCATACTCTTTTAATTACAGTAACTTTTTAATATATTTGAAATTGGGAAGTGTGAATCCAGATTTCTTCTCCTTTTTCAAGACTGTTTTGGCTATTCAAGGTCGTTTGTGGTTCTGTAAGATTTTAGAATTGTTTTTTCTATTTCTGTGAAAAATGCAATTGGAATTTTAATAGAGATTGCATTGAATCTATAGAGTGTTTTGAATAATGTGGACATTCAAACAATGTTAATTCTTCCAATTTGTGAACATGGGATGTCTATTTATATTCTTTAATTTCTTTCATCAATGTTTTGTAGTTTTTCAGAGTACCAGTGTTTCACCTCCTTATTTAGATTTAATCCTAAATATTGTATTCTTTTTGATGCTACTGTAAATGGAATATTTTCCTAATTTCCTTTTAGGATATTTCATTGTTACTGTTCTTCGTGTTCCTTGTTAGTGATTTTTGTGTGTGTGTGTGTGTGTGAGGAAGATTGGTCCTGAGCTAACATCTGTTGCTAATCTTCCTCCTTTTGCTTGTGGGATGCTGCCACAGCATGGCTTGACTAGTGGTGCTAGGTCTGTGCTGGGGATCCGAACCTGTGAACCCAAGACCACCAAAGCAGAGCACGCAAATTTAACTACTATGTCACTAGGCCAGCTCCCTGTTAGTGATTTTTTATGTTGATTTTGCATCCTAGAACTCTACTGAATTGTTTATTGGTTCTAACACATTTTTGTGACACCTTTAAGGTTTTCTGCATATAAGATCATGTCATCTGAAAAAGAGACAATTTTACTTCTTCCTTTTCTGTCAGGATGCTTTTTTTTCTTTTTGTTGCTTAATTGCTCTGGCTAAGACTTCCAGTACTGTATTGAATAGAAGTGGCAAAAGTAGGCGGCCTTGTCTTTTTCCTGATCTTAGAGGAAAACTTTCAGGTTTTTTTTACGTATTTTTTTTTTTGAGGAATATTAGCCCTGAACTAACGTCTGCCGCCAATCCTCCTCTTTTTTTTCTTTTTTTTTTTGCTGAGGAAGATTGGCCCTGAGCTAACATCCGTGCCCATCTTCCTCTGTTTTGCATCTGGGACACCTGCCACAGCATGGCTTGACAAGTCAGCACCCAGGATCCAAATCGGTGTACCCCAGGCCACCAAAGTAGAATGTGCAAATTTAACTGCTTCACCACTGGGCCAGCCTGAAAGTTTTCATCAATGAGCATGATGTTAGCTGTGGGCTTGTCATATATGGCCTTTATTATGTCAAGGTAATTTCTTTCTATTCTTAGTTTGTTGAAGATTTTTATCATGAAAGGGTGTTGAATTTTGTCAAATACTTTTCCTGCATCTATTGAGATGATCATATGATTTTTATCCTTTATTCTGTTAATGTGGTATATCACATTGATTGATTTTTATATGTTAAATCATTTGTGCATGCCAAGGAAAATCCTACTTTGTCACAGTGAATGATTATTTTAATGTTCTGTTGAATTCAGTTTGCTGTTATTTTGTTGAGGATTTTAGCTCTATATTCTTCGGGAATATTGTCCTGTATTTTTCTTTTCTTGTGGTGTCTTTGACTTTGGTATCAAGATAATGCTGGCCTCCTAAAATGAGTTTAGGAGTGTTCCTTCTCCCTCAATTTTTTGGAAGAGTTAAAGATATAGATCTTGCTTGATATAGAGCTGTTCAGATTTTCTATTTCCTCATGATTCAGTCTTAGCAAGTGGTATGATCCTAGGAATTATGCATTTATCTTAATTTATCTGATTTGTTGGCATATAATTGTTCATAGTTCTCTCTTATGTTCCTTTTTACTTCTGCAGCATCAGTTGTAATGTCTCCTCTTTCTTTCCGATTTTGTTTATTTGAAGCTTTTTTCATTTTTTTTAGTCTAGTTAAAAGTTTATCAATTTTGTTTATCTTTTAAAAAAACCAACTCTTAGTTTTGTTGATTTTTTTCTATTCTCTATTTCATTTATTACTACTCTAATTTTTATTATTTCTTTCCTTCTGTTGACTTGAGTTTAGTTTATTCTTCTAGTTCCTTGAGGTGTAAAGTTAGGTTGTCTATTTCAGATCTTTTTTTATGTTGGTGTTTATTGCCATAAACTTCCCTCTTGGCACTGCTTTGCTGCATCCAATGAGTTTTGTTATGCTGTGTTTTATTTTTGTTTGTGTCAAGATGTTTTTTAATTTCCCTTTTGATTTTTTTCCAGATATAATATTCTTGGTTGGCAGATTTTTTCTTTCAGCAGTATGAATATATCTTCCAACTCGCTTCTGTCTTACAAGGTTTCTGCTGAGAAGTCCACTGATAGTCTTATAGGCAAGTTGCTTTATTCTTGCAGCTTTCTAAATTCTCTCTGTCTTTGAATTTTGACAATTCGACTATAATGTGTCTCAGTGTGGATTTCTTTGGGGTTCATCTTATTTGAGACTTTTGGGCTTCCTGAATCTGGAAGTCCATTTCCTTCCCTAGATTTGGGAAAGTTTGTGCCATTATTCTTTTACATAAGCCTTCTAGTCCTTTCTCTCTTCTTCTGGGACTCGTGTAACGCCTATATTGGTCTCCTTGATGGTGTCCCATAAGTCCCTTAAGCTCTCTTTACTCTTTTCATTATTTTTTCTTCTTACTCCCCTGACTGGATAATTTCAAATGACCTGTTTGCTGATTCTTTTTCTGCTGGATCTAGGCTGGTATTGAACCACTGTACTGAATTTTTCAATTTAGTTATTGTATTCTTCAGCTCCAACATTTCTGCTGTTGTTTTTTTAACTTTCTGTCCCTTTGTTGAAATTCCCACTTTGTTTGTAAATTATTCTCCTGAGCTCACTGAGCATTTTTATGGTGATTATTTTCAAATCTCTGTTGGGTAATTAATATAGCTCTGTTTCCTCATAGTTAGTTTCTGGGATTTTATCTTGTTCCTTTGTTTGGATCATATTTCTTTATTTGTTCATTGATCTTGACTCTTTGTGTTGGTATCTACCCATTAGAAAAATTGCTACCTCTCCTCGTCTTCATGGGTTGGCTTTGTACAGGAGAAGACCCTCACCAATCAGCCTTCCCAGATAGTCTGTGGATCTCTTAAGTCTTTGTGCTAGTCCAAACCACTATCCTTGATCTTAGCAGCTGTTAGGCATTTAGAGAATGCTAAGTTAGATTATGCTTAGCATTCTGAGACAGGCAAGACAGAAGCCAGTCCCTCAGTCAGTAGCCAGAAAAGTTGGAACATTGGATGTGATGTCCAACTCTTTCCCTATCCAGAATGTGAGAGAGAAACTAGGAGCTGAGTTTTTCGCTTGTTTGTTCTGCATTGAGCCAGGAGGAGCTGTGGTGAGAGCCTGTGCTTCCTTGGACAACAATTTTTTGTTTTCTGGAGCCCAAGGGTCTAGTGTATCTTGGGTCCTGTCAGTTCTCTGATACAGGCAAGACAGAAGCCAGTCCCTCAGGTAGCCCTGAGAAAAGTTAGACTGTTGAACGTGCAATCCAACTCTTTCTCACCCCAGGGAAAAGCTGGGAGCTGAGTTTTCTCTACTCACTTGCTTACTCTGCACTTAGCCAGGAGAAGGAGCTGTGGAAAGTGCTCATGCCCTAGTTCCAAACACAATCTTTGTTCTCAATAGCCCCCAGAGGTCTAATTTCTGCCGGGTCCTATCAGTGCTTTGCGACAGGTGAGACAGAAGCCAGTTCCTTGGGTAGCCCTAAGAAAAATTGGAACATTTAATGTGTAATCCAGCTCTTTCCCTTTCCAGGGAGAAGCTGGGAGCTGGGGATTTATTCCCAATAATATGTGCTGTGGTGGCAGTGGGGATTATGATAAGGTGGTATCTCAAATTTTCCTACTGGTTTCCATGTGGCTGGTTTTATGATTGCCTGGGATGTAGGAGCCCCTCAAATAGTTTTTGGTTTTCTCATAAAGAGAAATTATCCATGTACTATTATTGAATAGGTGTATTCATGAGGAGAAGGAGTGGTCAGGGCTCCCTATTCCACCATCTTGCTGATGTCAATTATTTACTTTCTTTTTTAATGCTCTTTAAGTAGCCAATGATCATAGGCTCCAACTGAGAAAACAATCTAAATTAACCCATTAATATTTTGTATTAGAAAATAGATCTGCCTCAGTTAACAAAAAAGTTCAATGGCCAAAAGAAAAAAACCTCCAACAAAACTACAAATATATGTTAAATAAAGATATTTTAAAAATACAAAAAAGACTCAGGGATGATAAATGACGGCAAACTGAATATAAGTTAAAAATGTAATATTAGTGTTAAAAAATCTAATATGATAACCTGGATATGATAAAAGGTATATCAACGTGCAAAAGTCAGAAAGTAATAATTATATTACTTTCAGCATTAATCAGATTCTTACAGTATCTATCACACTTCTTAAAAGGATTCAAGGGGCCAGCCCCATGGCCGAGTGGTTGAGTTCGTGTGCTCCACTTTGGCGGCTCAGGGTTTCACCAGTTTGGATCCTGGGTGTGGACATGGCACCACTAATTAGTCCATGTTGAAGCGGCATCCCACATGCCATAACTGGAAGGAACCACAACTAAAATGTACAACTGTGTACTGGGGGAGCTGGGGGTGTGGGGAGAAAAAGCAGAAGAAAAAAAGAAGATTGGCAACAGTTCTTAGCTCAGGTGCCAATCTTTAAAAAAAAAAAAGGATTCAGAAATAAATCTAAATGTGACAGAGTGGATTAAAATTAGGATCAATGTAGAAATGTTTAATAGAATTAAAATTGAAATCTAGAGTAAAGAATGGAGGGTTCTCATTTCATTACCAAATTTGATTTTGCGAGTTAAAAGGCTGCTGAGAAGTATTACCTAGCCATGGAAGTGAAAATAAACGTAAGCCAAGGAGCAGAGCTTCTGTTTACAATAATATATTGGCATTATTGAATTGTGTTCCTAGCTCACAGTCCTTCTCTCAGTCCCTATGTTTCCTTGGATTAATTCCTGAAAATTATTTTTCAACTTGAAACCATCCTCCTGTGAAATTTGATTAGTCCAGGATAGGCTGTGACAATAATTAGAACTAATGGAGTATAAGGTAACTCAATTCTTCCTGGACAATTTATATGTAAACTCAGGCTTATCAAAGGCACGTGCTTTTTCACGGTGTTACCCTTTTGTTAGAAAAAGAAAGCAAGCTGTTCCATAGAGAGAGAAATAGAGAATAAAGCACACTTATGGAAATGCATAAATGCAAGAAATTTTGGAGTTGGGGTATCATGGTGTTCTAGATTTAGGGTTCCACCCATTATTACATCATTGGCCTTGGAATATATGAGACTGTGTCCGTAGGTAATAAATTTCTTTTTTAGTTGATGTTAGTTCACATGAATGTCGTTGCTTGTAATTAAGAAAATTATTACTAATCCAATGGAGAAGAATCTTTTAATTATGAGCGACAGAATGTTCTGTAAAATACTATTAACGTGAGAATAGAAGCATCTTTGGGTGTTCTTGTTCACAATCATCTTCACTCTCCACTTAGGCTTTTCCACTGTGCCCTTCCCCCACCTTACATTGCCTGCCTGGAGTATCACGAGGGCTTCAGAATAACCAAAATGCTACTAATCACTCTCCATGCCCACACATTCAACAGGCAATGGCCATGTTAATTGTCTTTAGCTGAGATTCATATAATGTCATTTTCCTGTTCCAGTTAGGCTTTCTAAGCCCTGCGCAAAGTGCTCCTATTCACATTTCCTTTGCATCACAAAAACTGGACTATTTAATATTTTCAGAATATGCTTATAATTTGTCTAATTTCATGCTTTCGTTTATGCCTTTCCCTGCACTAAAATTATCCCTCAATCATCCCTGCCAAATTTCAGCAAATTATTTAAAACTTATTTTAAACATCACCTCCTCCATGACTCTACTTGATCACTCCATCAGTAATTAAAACCTTGTTGCAGTTCTCCATAGCAATTATTTTTCTGTTTACATAAGCAATGCATGTTACTGTAGATTTGGAATTTACATTTAAGAGCACTTAGCTGAATGAGAGAAGATTTGCTAGCCTAGGGATCAGGTAATGGACCCTGTGTACTTCTGGACACAGACAAACCTCATAACTTCTCTAGAAAGTACAGGGTCCATCTTTTTTTTTTTTGTTTTATTGAGTTCATAATAGTCTACAACATTGTGAAATTTCAGTTGTACATTATTATTTGTCAGTCACCATATAAGTGCTCCCCTTCACACCCTGTGCCCACCTCCTAGACCCCTTCCCCAGTAACCACTGAACTGTTCTCTTTGTCCATGTGTTTGTTTATCTTCTACATATGAGTGAAATCATATGCTGTTTCTCTTTACCGTCTGGCTTATTTCACTTAACATAATACTCTCCAGGTCCATCTATGTTGTTGAGAATGGGATGATTTTATCTTTTTTTTGTGGCTGAGTAGTGTTCCATTGTATCTGTATGCTATATCTTTTTTATCCAATCATTAGTCGATGGGCACTTGGGTTGTTTCCATGTCTTGGCTACTATGAATAATGCTGTAATGAACACAGGGGTGCATAAGTCTCTTTGGATTGTTGATTTCAGGTTCTTTGGATAGATACCCAGTCCTGGGATGGCTGGGTCATATGGGATTTCTATTTTTAGTTTTTTGAGAAATCTCCATACTGTTTTCAATAGTGGCTGAACCAGTTTGCATTCCCACCAGCAGTGTATGAGGGTTCCCTTTTCTCCACAACCTCTCCAACATTTGTTATTTTTTGTCTTAGTGATTATAGCCATTTTAATGGGTGTAAGATGATATCTCAATGTAGTTTTGATTTGCATTTCATTAATTATTAGTTATATTGAACATCTTTTCATTTGCCTATTGGCAATCTGTATATCTTCTTTGGAGAAATGTCTGTTGACATCCTCTGTCCATTTTTTGATCGAGTTGTTAGTTTTTTTGTTGTTGAGATATATGAGTTCTTTATATATTTTGGGTATTAATTCCTTATCAGATATGTAGTTTACAAATATCTTCTCCCAACTGTTAGGTTGTATTTTCGTTTTGTTGACGGTTTCCTTTGCTATGCAGAAGCTTTTTAATTTGATGTAGTCCCATTTGTTTATTGTTTCTATTGCTTCCCTTGTCCAGTCAGACATGGTACTTGAAAATATGCTCCTAAGACCCATGTTGAAGAATGTACTGCCTATGTTTTCTTCTAGAATTTTCATGGGTTCAGGTCTTACATTCAAGTCTTTGATTAATTTTGAGTTAGTTTTTGTGTATGGTGTAAGATACTGGTCTGCTTTCATTCTTTTGCAGGTGGCTGTCCAGTTTTCCCAACACCATTTATTGAAGAGACTTTCCTTTCTCCATTGGATGTTCTTGGCTCCCTTGTTGAAAATTAGCTGTCCACAGATATGTGGGTTTATTTCTGGACTCTTGATTTTGTTCCATTGATCTGTGTGTCTGATTTTATGCCTGTATCATGCTGTTTTAGTTACTATAGCTTTGTAGTGTATTTTGAAATCGGGGAGTGTGATGCCTCCAGCTTTGTTCTTTTTTCTAAGGACTCCTTTGGCTACTCAGGAACTCTTTTTGCTCCATACAGATTTTAGGATTCTTTGTTCTATTTCTGTGAAAAATGTTGGAACTTTGATAGGGATTGCATTGAATCTGTGGATTGCTTTAGGAAGTATGGACAAGGTAACTAGGTTAATTCTTCCAATCCAAGAGAATGGAATATCTTTCCATTCGTTTGTGTCTTCTTCAATTTCTTCAATGTTTTACAGTTTTCAGTGTACAGGTCTTTCACCTCTTTGGTTAAGTTTATTCCTAGTATTTTATTCTTTTTGTTGCAATTTTAAATGGGATTGTATTCATTTCTCTTTCTGCTACTTCATTGTTAGTGTATAGAAATGCAATTGATTTTTGTATGTTGATTTTGGGTCCTGCAACTCTACTATATTCATTTATTATTTCTAAAAGTTTTTTGGTGGAGTCTTTAGGATTTCCTCTATATAAAATCATGTCATCTGCAAATAGTGACAGTTTCACTTCTTCCTTTCCAATTTAGATCCCTTTTATTTCTTTCTCTTGTCTGATTACTCTCACTAGGACTTCCAATACTATGTTAAATAAGAATGGTGAGGGGACGGTCCTGTGGCTGAGTGGATAAGTTTGTGTGCTCCACTTCGGTGGCCCAGGGTCTTGCCAGTTCAGATCCTGGGCACGGACATGGCACTGTTCACCAGACCGTGTTGAGGCGGTGTCCCATATACCACAACCAGAAGAACCACAACTAGAATATACAACTATGTACTGGGGGGCGTTGGGGAGAAGAAAAAAAAAAGATTGGCAACAGATGTTAGCTCAGGTGCCAATCTTTAAAAAAAATTTTAAAAAGAGTGGTGAATGTTGGCATCCTTGTCTGGTTCCTGTTCTTAGAGGGAGCTTTCAGTTTTTCTCCATTGAAGATGATATTAGCTGTGGGTTTGTCATATATGACCTTTATTATGTTGAGGTACTTTCCTTCTATATTCATTTTATTCAGAGTTTTTATCATAAGTGGATGCTGTATCCTGTCAAATCCTTTCTCTGCATCTATTGAGATGATCATGTGATTTTTATTCTTCATTTTGTTAATGTGGTGTATCACATTGACTGATTTGCAGATCTTGACCATGACTACATCCCTGGAATAAATCCCACTTGATCATGGTGTATGATCTTTTTAATGTATTGTTGTAGTCGATTTGCTGGTATTTTGTTGAAGATTTTTGCATCGATGTTCATTGGTGATATTGGCCTGTAATTTTCTTTTTTTGTATTGTCCTTGTCTGGTTTTGGTATCAGGGTAAGGTTGGCTTCATAGAATGAGTTAGGAAGCTTCCCTTCCTCTTTAATTTTTTGGAGGAATTTGAGAAGGATAGGTATTAAGCCTTCTTTGAATGCTTGGTAGAATTGGTGAGGGAAGCTGTCTGGTCATGGACCATCTTAACTGACATAGACTATTTATAGACGTTACAAGTTGGAAAGAAACATTACTTGTTTTGCAAAGGTCCCAGACACCTAGTGGAACTGGATTTTTACCCATTGGATCATAAACTACGTAGGAGTGGAACATGGCTTTACTCTATCTGCAGTTCTACAGTGCCTAGAACAGTTCCTGGCACACACACGCCCTTAAGAAAATTATGTATAGATATATAGAGATCATGTTTACATGCCATGTATACACACACATGCGATTATACATGCTTTATGTATATATTATATATATCGTATATTATAAATAATATAAAATACATTATATTATAACATTATATAATATTAATTACTTGACGTGTGAGGTTAGATTATTAATCTGAGATTTTTATTCTTTTTAAAAATATGAATATTTATAGTTATAAATTTCCCTATAAGCATTGCTTTACCTGTATCCAATGTTTTGGAATGTTGCATTTTCCTTTTAATTCATCCCAAAGTATTTTCTAGTTTCCCTTGTGATTTCCCTTTTGATCCATTTGTTATTTAATAGTGTATTGGTTAATATCCACATATTTGTGAATCTCCAAAATATCCTTCTGTTGTTGATTTCTAATTTAATTTCATCAGATCAGAAACATTCTTTATATGATTTTATTCTTTATAAAGCATTGAAGTTTGTTTTGTGGCTTAGCGTATGTTCTACCCTGGGTAATACCCCATGCGTGCCTAAGAAAAATGTGTATTCTATTATCTCTGGGTGGAGTGTTCTATAGATTTGTATTAGGTCTCATTGGCTTATAATGTTATTCAAATCTTTGATTTATTGTAGATCTTCTGCCTAATGGTTCCATACATTATTAAAAGTAAAGTATTGAAGTCTCCAATTAATATTACATTGTCTTTTTCTCCCTTAAATTTTGTCCTCTTTTCCTTCATGTATTTTGGGCTCCGTTGTTAGGTGCATATATGTTAATAGCTATTGTATCTTCTTGATATATTGACACTTTTACCATCCTTTGTTTCTATTAATATTTTATCTTAAAGTCTGTCTTGTATTACATTAGAATTGCCACTCTTGCTCTCTTTTAGTGAGTGTTTTGTTTCTATCTTTTACTTTCAACCTATTTGTGTATTTGAATCTAAAAATGTCTGGCACACAGGATGCAGTTGGATCACGGGTTTTTAAAACATATTCTGCCAGTATCTGCCTTTTTATTGGAATGTTTTATCCATTTACTTTAAATGTAATTAACAATAAGAATTTCTGCCATTTTACTATTTTTTCTGTATGTCTTATGTTTTTCGTCCTCTCTTCCTCCACCACTGCCTTCTTTTGTGTTAAGTAGATATTTCCTATTTTTAATTTCCATTTTACCTTCTTTTTGTTCCCTTTACTATATGTAGTTTGAGTTTTTTCATAGTAGTTGCCTTGGATATTATAATTAGCTTCTTAATTTAAACCAATCTAGTTAGGATTAATACTAATTTCTTTCAAATATGAAACTTTGATCCAATATAGCTTCATTTCTCCACTCTTCTTTGTGAGTGCATTGTCATATAAATTATATCTTTATACATTATAAGTCCATGAAAATAGTTTTAGAATTATTGCTTTATGAAGTTGTCTTTTAAATCAGGTAGAAGAGTTAAAAAGAAAATATACGTTTATAATGTCTTCATATTATATTAACTTTATCATTACTATTACTGGTGCTCTTTATTTCTTTGTGTGGACTCAAATTACCTTAATTTCAGCCCAAAGGACTCCCTTTTACTATTTCTTATAGGACAGATATGCTAGTGATAAATTCTCTTGGTTTTTATTTATCTTAGAAATCTTGATTCCTCCTTTTTGAAGGACAGTTTTGCAGAATATAGAATTCTTGGTTACCAGTCTTGTTCTTTCAGCACTTTTAATGTCATCTCACTGCCTTCTGATCTCTGTGGTTTCTGATGAGAAATCAACTGTTAATCTTACTGAGAATCCCTTATACATGATAAACTCTTTTCATCTAGCTGCATTAAAGTTCTCTCTTTGTCTTTGTCTCTAGACAATTTGACTATGGTGATGAAATCTGTTCAGTTAGCTTGTTGATCAGCTAATAATTGGTAAGTGATTTCCTTAAGTACTTTGAATCAATTGGTCTTCTGCCCTTTGCCGAAGAACTCTGTGTTTGTGTTGCAGCATACCTTCAAGGCTCAGGACGTTTACAACCTTAGTCTTCACTTCCTGCTTACACAGGAACTCAAGTTTAACCAGAGGTAAGAGATTAAGGCCCTGTTAGGTCTTTCTTTGCAAGTGCGTATGTGTGCAACCTTTTAGATCCACAGGAATGCTATGCTATAAAAATATTCTTCCCATTTATTTTAAGTGTTTAAAGTAAGCAACCTGGAAAAAGGGACAACCCTTAAATGAAGGAAGTCATCATGAGAAAGGACATCTATCAGCCTTGGCCAGACTAAGAGATGTGATTATAATGGTGTTATGAATGTGATTTCAGGTATTTGTGAAGTTATGTTTGATTTCTCTGACCTTTCCCAATCTCATCCCTAGGGCCTAAGCTCACTGAAAAGAAAAGGGGGAGAGCACTCAGAACATGTGGCATGTTTTGACAAGTCCCTATTTGGGGGACTTTAGATTGGCTCAAATAATTTGACATTATAGATAATGCTGAATGAATTCTTCTGTGTACATATATTAGTCAATTTTCTTATTATCTTTCAAAGGTATATTTTCAGATATAGAATCATTTAATCAAAGCATAAGCTTTTGACAGATACTACAAGAACTCTAAAGAATAGTTATACCAATAGCAGTGTCTGAAATTATGTTTTCCAGAATTTATTGCCATGTTTAGAATTATTTATTATTATTTTTAATCTTTAAAAATATGATAGGTAAAGCATAGTATCATATTTTAAACTTCATTTCTCTGCTTACTATGGTGGTTACACATCTTTTCAACTAATTTATTATTTTTGTTTCTTTTTTTCCAAATGTCCTAGGCTTATTTGTTCATCTTGTACTAGATGTGGTTTTCATTCTTTCACTTCTATGAACCCTTTATATGTAAAGGAGAATAAGACATTACAATAAAGTATAGTGATAACACACTATTAAATGTCACACATATTTTAGATATTTTTCCTAATTTGTAATTTGTCTTTTAATTCTTTCTGTAATTACTTCTGTTTGTTATTTTTATTTAAAATTAATGTATGATGCCAGGTAGATCCTTACAGAAACTCCCACAGGGGGACTAAAATTTTCTTTATGCTGAAACATGAAAACTTTTCCCTATTTATGAGAACAGAGAACATTATATTACAATAATTTTTGCTAAGTAAGGTTTGCCAAAGAGCTTTGTTCCCTATGTTAACTTAGCTGCATGTTTGCATTGAGAAGCACAAGTAGAATATGCAAATTCCATACCTTTGTTTAGATCTGTTTAGAGAGAGGATTTGTTTAGAGAGAGGATTTGTTTACTTTCTAATAGGATTTCCTAGATAGGAACTTTGCATAATATATTGGGATTAATCCCTGTGAAAGCTATGTGTGAATTTTATTATTAGTCACAGCCTCTGCCCTCCCACTCTGTGAAATGTCTAAGAAAAGGATTGAGACAAACTCTCCAGTTGCATGAGAAACAGCTTAGTTATAGGCTACTGCCGGCACCCACATATACACTCACGTAACACAGACCCACACAACATACAAAGTCTCCCTTGAGCTGTCAGTCATTCCAAATATGAGTAAGAAATAGGGACCCAGAAAATTAAAATTTTCTGTGTTCAAGCAAACAGCAAAGGCAATATAGGAATCTAAGAATTTAGGTTTTAAAATGAATTGTGATCGATAGGGTATGCTAAACACTGACCAGTTGATGTCTCTAATAATTATGAAATATCTAATTCACTTTAATTAAAATGTGATTAAACCCAAAGAGTGAAGACATCTTTATTTAGGACAGAGACAAAGTTCCATACTTACAAGGAAAAAACTCTACACAGGAGAGAGATGTATATGGTAAGTTTTTGTAGATACTAGTCTTCCATTTTTTATTTGTTGAATAATAAAAAGAACTTCAATTAACATAGCACTTACTGTGTACCAAGTATTTTTCTAAGTGCATTATATATCACCTCATTTAATATTCAAACCACTCTGTGAGGTTGGTAATATTGTTGTCCTTATCTTAAAGATATGGAAAATGAAGCACAGATTTAAGTTCCTGCACAAGGTCACAGAGCAGTAATTTTATCAATGTTTTCCATAATGGCTTCTTTTTATGCTCTATTTTAGAAAAGATTCTCTCACTACCAGATTATATACATACTCACCCATTTGCTCTAACTTTTTTATGCATTAATCGTTACATTTAACTCTTATTTCACCTAGAATATATTCTCAGATGGCGTGAGGAAAGTATCAACTGTATTTCATTCATTCTAAGACACAAATTTTTCATTTTAACATCTCTGAAAGCAGAATTCCTCTTAGAACCAAAGAAGTCTTACCATCACTGTCCATCAGGCCATAGTCCTCACTTGATCCTGTCTGGTGTGATCAAAACAGTGTCAACAGGTTCTCATCAAGATGGTGCTGTGAGCAGACGTTGAACTCACCTCCTCCCACAAACACAACCAGGTTACAACAATTTTAGGAAGAATCACCCTGGATTGAAAACTGAAAACTGGATAAAGAGAACCCCCATAACAAGGGACAGTCCTGACGAAAGCAGAAGAGGCAGTAACTCCGGCCAGAGAGGAAAAAAGCCACCTTTGGGAACAGCGGAGCTTCTCAGCTGGCCAGGCAGGGGCCAACCTAAGGTACGCAGCCCTCCCTAGAGCAGTGAGGTCTGGAGCGGGGGCAATACTGCTATAACCATCCTTCGGACTCAGCCCAAAACTGAGAGGGGGGTCTTACTGTCTGTCTTTGCTGCCTATCAACTGCAGGGAGGACACCCCAGAAAAGCTATCGGCCGAAAGCCGAAAAGATCCGGGTCTTAAAGGGCCCATGCACAAACTCACTCATTGCAGCAACCTAAAATCACCAGAGAGAAGGCTGACTGTCGTTTGGTGAAACAAGACTCACCTGGTGGGCTCTGGGGGCATCTTGGTGAGCGGAAGATCCTCTCGGGAGACCGAGACATTGGTGGGGGCCGTTGTTATGAACTGGTCCAGGCGTGCTGATACGGACACAGGTGGGGGCCATTGAGGTGCGATCCTTGGGCTGTTAGCCCGGGGGTCTGCCACACCCACTAGAGCACAGATTTAATCCAGTTCAGCCAGGGCAGGCAACCCGCCCTAGGGACTGGCCCCACCTAACAGCAAGCCCTCAGGCTACTTTTCAGCCTGCATTGACTGGGTGTCTTGATCCTCTACAGGCAGGCAAAGGTGTCTGCCTCTGTGGGGCAGGGCTTGTGTGAGGACCAGGTGAACTGTGGGGGGCATTGGGGCAGAGGTGGGGGCCTCTGCAGTGTGGTGTTGGGGTACGCTCCACAGGGTTGAGAAGTGTGCATGGACCAGGACTGTGCTGACAGTGTATGTGGTCCAGAGGGGGGTGAGGCTTATCAGCGGCAGAAGACTTGTGTTTCACAAATAGCCATAAAAAGGATCAGCCCACCTTCCAAAGCCTGAAACAACTGAGTGCCTCCATGCCAAGGGCTAGCTCTACTCAGCTGCACTCGTAAGAGAACTGACATCAGCCTTGTTGGCCTCAGACCTATCACAACTGTACACCCCAAGCCTAGCAACCAGCTACACTGGGTACCAACCCAATTAAGAGGACAGTTGCAACAAGAGTGTGCTAATAGGCAGGACCAAGATAGCGGAGTGATTGGTCTTCTTTGTCCCCCCCCATTGAATCTACAACTAATTGGACATTCACCGATTAACAAAGGATATCCAGATAGTATCTCAAGACGCCTAAGAGTCTCGTGCTACTATACATTGGAAGGCGAACGGACTTCCCCCCGGGAGAAGGTGGAAATAGGTGAAAACTCTCTGACACCCGACCCCTGGTCGGCCTAGCTCCTGCAGGAGGCTCTCTTCCAGTGGACTCCCCCATAGCATCACCACACACCAAGGGCGGGAGTGTGCACTCACCAGCAGAGTGACAGTGGAAACAGGTGACAACAGCCCTACTCAAGCCCCCCGTGATTACACCTAAGCCCAGGGGGAATCCCGAGGGTCCTGCACCCACCAGCAGGGAAGGCCTCTGCTCACCATTAGCAGGGAGGCCCCGCCCAGAATCCAGGACAAAGGGAAGCTCCTGGTGGGCAGATTCCCCGGCCCAGCACCAGACCGGAAGCTGATGCTGGGCCCATGGTCTCTGGCGCATGGGTCGGTGCAGGGGGTGCCTGGACTTCCCGTGGATGTGCTTGGAGACTGGGTGGAGCTCCAACACCTGGCTCTGTGGCCCGGGGGGACACTCCAGGGTCCTGCACCCCCCCAGCAGGGAGGGCCTCTGCTCACCACTGGCAGGGAGGCCCCACCCAGCATTTGGAACACCAGGAAGCTTCCTAGAGCAGAATTCCCCACAAGGCAGCAGCTTACAAGCCACCGCCAGGCCCACAGACTCTGACCATGTCCCAGACGAGGCAAGGGGCTCCCAGAGATCCCGTGAGAGTGGAATGGGGCAGAGTGGAGCTCCAGTGAAATGGCTATGTAGCCCGGGGGGAATTCCAGGTTCCTACAGCAGCCTCAGCAAAAGCCTCTGCACAGGACTAGTGGAGAGGTCCCAACTGGCAATTGCAAGGCGGGAAGGCCCTGGGGCAAAAGTAGCACAGCTAGGTGAGCTAACGACAGACTGCAGAAGATACCTATAGCTCTGCTGGGACCTATAGTGGACAAGTGTGATCTTGTGGGCTCTGTTAGGGACAAAGCGGTGATTATAGGTGATCCTGCTCCTGGCTGCTGGGAAAGCCCACAACACTGCTGCAGACCAAAAGAAGGGAGCGCGTCTAAGGGGGCTGCAACAGTAGGCACCAGCAGCCTGAGGCCCCCTTGCGATTGCCCCCACAACCAACAAGGGACCCCACAGGACCACTGTGACTATGAGGAGGGGTCCAGGTCCAGTCAGTAACAGCTGACAGGGTTCCTGGTTGGTGCGGTCTAAACAGCTGTCCCCCCCACACCAGTTGCAACAAGTGGAAGCAGCGACTAAACTTTATCTGTATGCGGAGGCACAAATCCATGCCATAAAGCAGTATGAAAAAATATATTAAAGATCCAGAACAGAAGGAAAATGATAAGCACCCAGAAAACAATCCCAAAGACAATGAAATCTATAACCTAAATGACGATGATTTCAAAACTGCCATTATTAAAAACCTCAACGAGTTAAAAGAGAATTCAGATAGACAACTCAATGAGTTCAGGAGCTATGTCACAAAAGAGCTTGATACTATAAAGAAGAACCAATTAGAAATACTGGAGATGAAGAACACAATGGAAGAGATTAAGAAAAATCTGGACTCTCTGAACAGTAGGGTCGATAATATGGAGGACAGAATTAGCAATTTGGAGGATAGGAATATAGAAATGCTGCAGACAGAGGAGGAGAGAGAACCAAGACTAAAAAGAAATGAAGAAACTCTCTGAGAATTATCAGACTCAATTAGGAGATGCAACATAAGGATTATAGGTATACCAGAGGGAGAAGAGGAGAAGGGGGCAGAAGGCCTGTTCAAAGAAATAATAGCTGAGAACTTTCCAAACTTGGGAAGAGAGCTGGAACTTCATGTGACAGAAGCCAATAGATCTCCAAACTTTATTAATGCAAGAAGACCAACCCCAAGGCATATAGTAGTGAAACTAGCAAAAGTCAACAACAAAGAGAAAATACTAAGGGCAGCCAGGCAGAAGAAAATAACTTACAAAGGAAACCCCATAAGGCTATCAGCAGATTTCTCAGGAGAGACCTTACAGGCTAGAAGAGATTGGAATGAAATATTCAAAACTCTGAAGGACAAAAACTTGCAGCCAAGAATACTCTACCCAGTTAAAATATCCTTCAAATACTATGGAGAAATAAAAACTTTCCCAGATAAACAAAAGTTAAGGGAGTTCATCACCAGGAAACCTCCTCTTAAGGAAATGCTCAGGAAGAACCTCATTCCTGAAAAATCAAAAAAAGGAAAGGGGTTACAAAATCCAGAACAAAGGAGATAAGCAGAAGGACAATAACACAAAGTAACAGCTCTCCATCAGGACAAAATGCAAAAGAACCAGAAAACAAGTGATAAAATGGCAATGGTAGGCCCCCACGTTTCAATAATCACTGTAAACGTGAATGGATTGAACTCTCCAATCGAAAGACACAGAGTGGCAGGATGGATCAAAGAACAAGATCCAACAATATGCTGCCTTCAGGAAACACACCTCAGCCCCAAAGACAAACACAGACTCAAAGTGAAGGGATGGAAGACAATACTCCAAGCTAATAATGAACAAAAGAAAGCAGGTGTTGCCATACTTATATCAGACAAAGTAGACTTCAAAGCAAAACAGATAAAGAAAGACAAAGAGGGGCAGTATATAATGATAAAAGGGACGCTCCACCAAGATGACATAACACTTATAAATATATATGCACCTAACACAGGAGCACCAAAATTCGTAAAGAAACTATTAACAAAACTAAAAGGAGACATCAACAGCAATACAATAATAGTAGGGGACCTCCACACCCCATTAACACCAATGGACAGATCATCCAGACAGAAAATCAACAAGGAAATTATAGAATTAAATGAAAAATTACATCAGATGGACCTAATAGATATATATATATGACACTTCATCCAAAAACAGCAGGTTACACATTCTTCTCAAGCGTGCATGGAACATTCTCAAGGATAGACCATATCTTGGGAAACAAAGCAAGCATCAATAAGTTCAAGAGGGTTGAAATAATATCGAGCATCTTTTCTGATCATAATGCTATGACACTAGAAATCAACTACAAGAATAAAGCTGGGAAAGGGCCAAAAATGTGGAGACTAAACAACATGCTATTGAACAAACAATGGATTATTGAAGAAATTAAAGAAGAAATCAAATATTATCTGGAGACAAATGAAAATGAAAACACACTGTACCAAATGATTTGGGACGCAGCAAAGGCAGTCTCAAGAGGGAAATTCATTGCAATACAGGCTCACCTCAATAAGCAAGAAAAATCTTACATAAACAACCTCAAACGACACCTAACAGAATTAGAAAAGGAAGAACAAACAAAGCCCAAAGTCAGTAGAAGGAGGGAAATAATAAAAATTAGAGCAGAAATAAATGATATTGAAACAAAAAAGTAGAAAGGATCAATGAAAGAAAGAGTTGGTTCTTCGAAAAAATTAACAAAATTGACAAACCCTTAGCCAGACCCACTAAAAAAAAAAGAGAGAAGTCTCAAATAAATAAAATTAGAAACGAGAGAGGAGAAATCACAACAGATTCCGAAGAAATACAAAAGATCATAAGAGAATACTATGAAAAACGATATGCCAACAAATTGAACAACCTAGAAGAAATGGATAAATTCCTAGACTCATACAACCTACCCAAACTGAATCAGGAAGAAATAGAGAATCTGAATAGACCAATCACAAGTAAAGAAATAGAAACCCTAATCAAAAACCTCCCCAAAAATAAGAGTCCAGGACCAAACGGCTTCTCTGGAGAATTCTACCAAACATTCAAAGAAGATTTAATACCTATCCTTCTCAAACTATTCCAGAAAATAGAGGAAGATGGAGCACTCCCTAATACATTCTATGAAGCCAACACCACCCTGATCCCCAAACCTGACAAGGACAACACAAAGAAGGAAAACTACAGGCCAATATCACTGATGAACATAGTTGCAAAATCCTCAACAAAATTTTGGCAAACCGAATACAGAAATATATCAAAAAGATTACACACCATGATCAAGTGGGATTTATACCAGGGACACAGGGATGGTTCAACATCTGCAAGTCAATCAACGTGATTCACTACATTAACAAAATGAGAAACAAAAACCACATGATCATCTCAATAGATGCAGAGAAAGCATTCAACAAGATCCAACATCCATTTATGATAAAAACCCTCAATAAAATAGGTATAGAAGGAAAGTACCTCAACATAATAAAGGCCATATATGACAAACCCACAGCCAACATCATACTCAATGGACAAAAACGGAAACCCATCCATCTCAAAACAGTAACAAGACGAGGGTGCCCACTTTCACCACTCTTATTCAACATAGTACTGGAGGTGTTGGCCAGAGCTATTCATCAGGAAAAAGAAATAAAAGGAATCCAAATAGGCAACGAAGAAGTAAAACTCTCGCTGTTTGCAGACGACATGATCTTATGTATAGAAAACCCCAAAGAATCCATAGAAAAACTATTAGAAACAATCAACAACTACAGCAAAGTTGCAGGGTATAAAATCAACATACATAAATCAGTAGCATTTCTATATGCTAACAATGAACTAACAGAGAAAGATCTCAAGAACTCAATCCCATTAACGATCACAACAAAAAGAATAAAATACCTTGGGATAAATTTAACCAAGGAAGTGAAAGATCTATACAATGAAAACTGCAAGACCTTCTTGAAAGAAATCGACGACGACATAAAGAGATGGAAAGACATTCCATGCACATGGATTGGAAGAATAAACATAGTTAAAATGTCCATACTACCTAAAGGAATCTACAGATTCAACGCTATCCCAATCAGAATTCCAATGTCATTCTTTACAGAAATTGAACAAAGAATCCTAAAATTCATATGGGGCAACAAAAGATCCCGAATTGCTAAAGCAATCCTGAGAAAGAAGAACAAAGCTGGAGGCATCACAATCCCTGACTTCAAAACATACTACAAAGCTACAGTAATCAAAACAGCATGGTACTGGTACAAAAACAGATGCACAGATCAATGGAACAGAATTAAAATCCCAGAAATAAAACCATACATCTATGGACAGCTAATCTTTGACAAAGGAGCTGAGAGCCTACAATGGAGGAAAGAAAGGCTTTTCAACAAATGGTGCTGGGAAAACTCGACAGCCACATGTAAAAGAATGAAAATCAACCGTTCTTTTTCACCGTTTACTAAAATAAACTCAAAACGGATCAAAGACCTAAAGATTAGGCCTGAAACAATAAGTCTGCTAGAAGAGAATATCGGCAGTACACTCTTTGACATCAGCTTCAAAAGAATCTTTTCGGACACCATAACCCCTCACATGAGAGAAACAATAGAAAGAATAAACAAATGGGACTTCATCAGACTAAAGAGCTTCTTCAAGGCAAGGGAAAACAGGATTGAAACAAAAAAACAGCCCACTAATTGGGAGAAAATATTCACAAGTTATTTATCCGACAAAGGGTTAATCTCCATAATATACAAAGAACTCACACAACTCAACAATAAAAAATCAAACAACCCAATTACAAAATGGGCAGGGGACATGAACAGACATTTCTCCAAAGAAGATATATGGATGGCCAATAGACACATGAAAAGATGCTCATCATCACTAATCATCAGGGAAATGCAAATCAAAACTACACTAAGATATCACCTTACACCTGTTAGAATGGCAAAAATATCCAAAACCAAGAGTGACAAATGTTGGAGAGGCTGTGGAGAAAAGGGAAGCCTCATGCACTGTTGGTGGGAATGTAAACTGGTGCAGCCACTATGGAAAACAGTATGGAGAGTCCTTGAAAAGTTAAGAATAGACATACCTTATGACCCAACCATCCCACTACTGGGTATCTATCCTCAGAACCTGAAATCAACAATTCCAAAAGTTCCATGCACCCCTATGTTCATTGCAGCATTATTCACAATAGCCAAGTCATGGAACCAACCTAAGTGCCCAGCATCTGATGATTGGATAAAGAAGATGTGTTATATGTATACAATGGAATACTACTCAGCCATAAAAAAGAACAAAGTCGTCCCATTCACAACAACATGGATAGACCTTGAGGGTATTATGTTGAGTGAAATAAGCCAGACAGAGAAAGACAAACTCTGTATGACTCCACTCATAGGTGGTAGTTAACATATGGACAAAGAGAACTGATCGGTGGTTGCCAGGGGAAAGGGCGGTCAGGTGAGGGCACTAGGGGTGAAGTGGTGTACCTACAACATGACTAATAATGATGTACAACTGTAATTTCACAAGGATGTTAACTTTCATAACCTTAATTTAAAAAATGAAAAAAAGGAAAAAAACCCAGTGTCAACATTATACTTGAGAATGGACGTCAGAAGCTTGGAAGAAAACACCAGAATCAATAGTTAGAACATGCTTTTAAGAAATGCCATAATACCCAAATTCTAGATTGCACAGAGGACACTATTGTACGAGAAAAAACATAGATATGGATAACCCTGAGTGAAAAATTGAATCTAAAAAGCTAGACTTTTAATGGGAAGAAGTTTTATCATACCTTAACTGATTTATTATATTTGTACTTTATTTTCATACTTATGAACAGAAGTATATGATTAAAAGTCTATGTCTAAGTAAGTCTAAAATAACTCTCAAAAAATATAGAGAAGTCAGCAAACTTATCTGAAAAGGGACAGATAGTAAACATTTTAAGCTTCATGGGCCACACAGGTTCTGTCACAGGTATTTAATGCAGCCATTACAGTGCAAAAGCAGCCATGGACAATATGTAAATAAATGTACATAGATGTGTTCAATAAAACTTTATTTACAAAACGGGTAGTGGGCAAGTTTGCTATAGTGTAGAGTAACAAGTCTATGTAATAAGAAAGCATTTTGTTTTCGTTTATCTGCTAAATTTTTTCTCCCTTAGAATTATGTAAAACAATGGTGCATCCTACAATGTTGACTTATTTTTCTTAGTTTTTACAATATAAATAATAAATTGATAAATACCATTTATGTAACTATTCTACTCATTTGAAATGCCATCATTATCAAAGTCAGAATGTAAACTCTCTTAGATTCTGTGATTTATTTAGAGGCTTTACAATTTGGTCCATTGATATAGTTCTCTATTATCCCAGGAATAGGCTTTTTACAATATATTTTATTGCGTCTTAGTGTCCCTTAATATCTCTTCCTGATAGGAATTATTTTTGATATTATCAGTTTATTCTTTCCATTGAACTTTAGAACACTTTATTAAGTTGCATGAAAAGGATCATTAGAATCATATTTGGGATTACATTAAACCAACCAAATTCGTTTGAGAAGAACTGAAATCTTTATAGTGGTCAGCCTTTCTATCCAGGAAATCAAGTTTTCTCAAGACTCAAGTAAAAACTTATACTTTATTCAAATAGGTCCTACATATTTCTTGTGACTCAGTTTCTAGATATTCAGTATTTGGGGGATTATGAAGAATAGAGTATTTTGTACTCTGATATATTTTCTAGCTTGCTTCAGTTGGTATATGATACAGCTACTGATTTTTGTAGTTTTTAATCAGCATTTTTATATCAATATTTCTAGTGATATCTTTGGTTCATTTTCCTTAGCTTTTTAGAAAGACTATTACGTTAACAGATAATTTAATATTTTTTCTTTTTCTTTCTTAATTTCTGATTATTTTAGCCCATTTTTTTCAAAGAAAAGTTCACCCTGAGCTCACTTCTGTTGCCAATCTTCCTCATATTTTCTTTAATATCATCCCAAAGCTTGCTGTTTTTTCACTTAATAAAAAGTCCTACCATTTTTTATTTTCAGTTCTTATAAATCTACCTGAAAAGAGTAACACTTTGACTGCCATCAGTCATTTCTACTTCTTCTTCTTCTTTTTGTTTTTGCAGGGGAAGATTTGCCCTATGCTAGCATCTGTTGCCAATCTTCCTCCTTTTTCTTTCCTCCACAAAGCCTCAGTGCATGGTTGTATATCCTACTTGTAAGTTGTTCTAGTTCTTCTATGTGAGCTGCTGTCAACTGACAGACAGGTGGTGTGGTTCCGCTACTGGGAAGCAAACCCGGCTGCCAAAGCAGTGAGAGCACTAAACTTTAACCACTAGACCATCAGGGCTGGGTCTTGTAGCTCACTAAAAAAATTTTATATTAGAATTCCAGAACTTTAATAGGAAAACCTAAAATGTCTTATTGTTTCATATGAAGTTGACTGTTGAGATTTATAATAATAAATATTTTAGTAATAATAAAGTATTTTTTTATATTTCTATTTTCATGAGAATTCTTTATTCCTAGAAATAGATGTTAAATTTCAGTAAATATTTTTTGAGAGATCTATGAAGATGACCATATTTTTCTTCTTTTACCTATTTTTGGGAAGTACTGTGGCAATGCATTTTCTAATTCTGAAACATTCTTTCATTACTAGAATCATTCCTACTTGGTTATGTTATGTCAGTCGTGAATAATTTGCTAGTAACTTATTTGCATTTTTGCATATATGTTGTTAGTAAGTTTTATCTATATTTTCTTTTGATGTAATCTAATCTTTATTAGATTTATGTATTAAAGAAATTATACGACTTCTACGGAAAGCAGTATGGAGTATCCTCAGAAAATTAAGGATAGATCTACCATATGATCCAGCTATTCCACTGCTGGGTATTTATCCAAAGAACTTGAAAACGCAAAGGCATAAAGATACTTGCACACCTATGTTCATTGCAGCATTATACACAATAGCCAAGACTTGGAAGCAACCTAGGTGCCCATCAAGGGACGAATGGATAAAGAAGATGTGATATTCATACACGATGGACTACTACTCAGCCATAAGAAATGACGAAATCCGGCCATTTGTGATAACATGGATGGAAATAAGTCAGAGGGAGAAAGTCAAATACGATATGATCTCACTCATAAGTAGAAGATAAAAATGTCAAAAAAAAAAACACATAGCATTGGAGATTGGACTGGTGGTTACCATTGGGGAAGGGGGGAGGGGGGAGGGCAAAAGGGGTGATTAGGCTCACATGTGAGGGGATGCACTATAACTAGTGTTCGGGTGGTGAACATGATGTAATGTACACAGAATTTGAAATGTGATGTACATCCGAAAAAAATAAAAATTTAAAAAGAAAAAAAAAGAAAGCCAAAGTCAAAAAAAAAAAGAAGAAATTATATGACTTCAAAATGAAATGGAAGAGTTTCATCTTTTTCTATGCATGTTGGTAGCACTGGAATTATACATTTCTTAAAAGTTAAAATTATTTTATTCATATTTTTTATATTATCTTTATTGACATATAATTTCTACACCATTTAATTTAACCATTCAAAGTGTACAATTTAATGGTTTCTAGAATATTCACAAAGTTGGACAATTTTAGAACATTTCATCACCCTATAAGAAACCCCATACCCATTAGTAGTGACTCTCCATTTATACCTAATCCCCAATTAGTGGCTGAGTACATCCTAGGCAAACACTAATATACTCTGTGTCTATGGATTTGCCTGTTCTGGACATTTCACATAAATAGAATCATACAATTGTGTTCTTTTCTCTGGACTTTTGACTTAACATAATATTTTAAAAGTTCATCTGTGTTTTAGCATGTATCAGTACTTTTTATTATAATAATGTATAATTATATATAAATATATGTAATATATATAAATGTTATTATTTATTATTTTTTATTGCCAAATAAGATTCCATGGTATAGATATACTATATGTTAATGTATCCATTCCTTTCATCACTTGATAGACATTTGGGTTTTTTAACTTTTGGGCTATTATGAATAACATTGCCATGAACATTAACGTACAAATTTTTGCATGCACATGTTTTCATTTCTCCTGGGCAGATACCTAGAAGTAGAATTGCTGAGTCATGGGAGAATCATATGTTTAACCTGTTGATGAACTGCCATACTGTTTTCCAAAGTGGCTGCACCGTTTTATATTCCCACCAGCAATGTATAAGTCTTCCCATTGCTACACATCTTCACTAACTCTCGTTGTCAGTCTTTTTTATTGTAACCATCATAACGTGCATGAAATGGTACCTCATTGTACTTTTGATTTGTGGTTCCCTGATGACTAATAAACATCTGAACAGCTCTGAGCATCTTTTTCTGTGTTCATTGGACCTCAGTACATATTTTTTGGAACATGCTTAATCAGATCCTTTGTCCTTTAAAAATTTGAGTTGTCTTTTTGTTGTTGAGTTATGAGTTTTTAATATACTCTAGATACAAGTCCTTTGTCAGAGATATGATTTGAAAAATTTTCTTCTTTTCTATGTATTGCCTTTTCACTTCCTTTTCTTTTTTCTCCCAGGTTTATTGAGATATAATTGACATATGAAATTGTGCAAATTTAAAGTGTACAACATAATGATTTGATATATGCATATTTTGTGAAATGATTGCCACAATAAGATTAGTTAACACATCCGTCACCTCACATAGTCACAGTTTTTTTGTGTGTGGAAAGATCTTTAAAAATGTAGTCTCTTAGCATCTTTCAAATATACAATACAGTATTGTTAACAATAGTCACCATACTGTACATCACATCCCCAGAACTTATTCATCTTATAAGTGGAAGTTTGTACCCTTTGACCACTTTCACCCATTTCCCCTGCCATACTCCCCATGCCTGGTAACCACCAATCTACTCTGTTTCTATGAGTTTGTTTTTCTAGATTCTGCATATAAGTGAGATCATACAATATTTGTCTTTCCCTGTCTGAGTTATTTCACTTGGCATAATGGCTTTAAGTTTCATCCATGTGGCCACAAATGGCAGGATTTCCTTTTTTTCATGGCTAAATAATATTCCATTGTGTGTGTGTGTGTGTGTGTGTGTATATATATACACACACACACACACACACCACATTTTCTTTATTCATTTAATCATCAATGGACACTTAATTGCTTCTATGTCTTGACTATTGTAAATAATGCTGAAATTAACATGGGTGTGCAAAATCTCTCCGGGATAGTGATTTCCTTTCATTTGAATATATACTCAAAAGTGGACTAACTGCATCATATAGTAGTTCTATTTTTACTTTTTTGAGGACACTTCACCTTGTTTCTCATAGTGACTGAACCAATTTCTATTCCTACTAACAGTGTGCAAGGATTTCTTTTTCTTCACATTCTCACCAATACTTATCTTTTGTCTTTTTGAGAATAGCCATTATAACAGGTGTGAGGTGATATCTCCTTGTGGTTTTGATTTGCATTTCCCTGATCATTAGTGCTGTTGAGCACCTTTTCACGTGTCTGTTGGCTGAGTGTCTTCTTTGGAAAAATGCCTATTCAGGTCCTTTGCCTATTCCTTAATCAGATTATTTGTTGTTTTTTGTTATTGAGTTGTATGAGTTGCTTATATATTTTGGTTATTAAAACCTCATCAAATATGTGATTTGCAAATATTTTCTCTCATTCCATAGGTTGCTTTTTCATTTCGTTCATTATTTCTTTCGTTGTGGAGAAGCTTTTTTGTTTCGTTTTGTTTTGTTTTTTTTTTTTTGAAGATTAGCCCTCAGCTAACTACTGCCAGTCCTCCTCTTTTTGCTGAGGAAGCCTGGCTCTGAGCTAACATCCGTGCCCATCTTCCTCTAGTTTATACGTGGGACGCCTACCACAGCATGGCTGCCAAGCAGTGCCATGTCCGCACCCGGGATCCGAACCAGCGAACCCCGGGCCGCCAAGAAGTGGAACGTGCGAACTTAACCGCTGCGCCACCGGGCCGGCCCAGGTGGAGAAGCTTTTTACTTTGATGTAGTCCCACTTGTTTATTTTTACTTTTGTTGCTTACGCTTTTGGTGTCATATCCATGAAATCATTGCCAAGACCAATGTCAGGGTGCTTTGCCCCTGTGTTTTCTTCTAGGAGTTTTATGGTTTCAGGTCTTACATCTAAGTCTTTAATCCTTTTTTGAGTTCATTTTGTGAGTGGTATAAGACCGGAGTCCAGTTTCATTCATTTGGATGTGAATATCCTGTTTTCCCAGTACCATTTATTGAAGACACTGTCTTGTCCTCATTGTGGATTCTTGGCAACCTCGTCAAATATTAGTTGACCATATATGCGTGGTTTTATTTCTGGGCTCTTGATTCAGTTACATTGGTCTATGTCTGCTTTTACGCCAGTACCATATTGTTTTGATGATTATCGCTTGATAGTATAGTTTGAAATCAACAAGTGTGATGCTTCCAGCTTTATTCTTCTTTTTCAAGACTGCTTTGGCTATTCGGGATCTTTTGAGGTTCCACACAAATTATAGGGTTGTTTTTTGTATTTCTGTGAAAAATGCCATTAGGATCCTGATAAAATTGAATCTATAGATGGCTTTGGATAGTATGGACATTTTAACAATATTAACTTTTCCAATTCGTGAACACAGGATATCTTTCCATTTATTTGTGTCTTCTTCAACTTTTTTCATCAATGTCTTATAGTTTTCCGTGTATGGATCTTTGACTTCCTTGATTAAATTTATTCATAAGTATTTTATTCTTTTTGATGCCTTTTAAAATGAAATTGTTCTCTTTATTTTTTTCAAATAATTTGTTGTATAGAAATGCAAATAATTTTTGTATGTTGATTTTGTACCCTGCAACTTTACTGAATTTGTTTATTAGTTCTAATGACTTTTTGGTGGAGTCTTTAGAGTTTTCTGTATATATTATCATGTCTTCTGCAAACAGAGACAATTTTACTTCTTCCTTTTCAATTTGGATGCCTTTTATTTTTTTTCTTTCTTGAGTGCTCTGACTAGGACTTCCAGTATTATGTTGAATAAAAGTGGTGAGAGTAGGCATCCTTATTTTGTTTCTAATCTTAGAAGAAAAGATCTCAGCTTTTCACCACTGAGTATGATGTTGTGTGGGCTTGTCATGTATAGCCTTTACTAAGTTGAGATATGTTCCCTCTTTACCCAGGTTTT